>NC_077228.1:9790132-10007632 GCF_027887165.1 Monodelphis domestica | reverse complement strand
ATCACCAGAAAAAATTAAATGGAAATAGAAAGGAATATATCTTCTTTTCAGTAGTACATGGCACCTAAACAAAAACTGGCCATGTATTAGGGCATAAAAATCTTACAATCAAAAGCAGAAAAAATCAATACATCCTTTTCCAGATCATAATGCAATAAAAATTATAATCAAAAAGGGTCCATGGAAAGACAAATAATTAATTTGAAACTAAGTAATCTAATGCTAAAAAATGGAGAGGGTCAAAGAACAAATTATAGAAATGATCAATAATTTCATTGAAGAGGTAACATAACAAATTTGTGAGATATACCCAAAGCAGTATTTAGGGGGAGATGTATAACACCAAACACTTATATCAATAAAATAGGGAAAAAGTTGATCAACAAATTGGGCATACAATTAAAAAAACTAGAAAAAGAAGTTTAAAATCCTCAAGTAAAGTCTAACCAGAATTTTAAAAGTTAAGGAGAAATTAATAAAACTGAAAGTAAGAGAAGCAGTGAATAATGAATAAGACTAAGAGTTGGTCTTTATGACAAAACAAATTTCTATTATCTATGGAGATAATTGCCCAATTTCTGTTAGTTTGGTTATTGGTATCATCCATTACTCTGACAGTGTTCCTAATACTAAACCAATCTTGCATTCCTGGTATAAAGCCCACATGGTGATGATCCTTGTGATATTTTGTTTTCGTTTCCTTGCTGGTATTTTATTTTTAAAATTTGCAGCCATATTCATTAATGAAATTGCTCTATAATTTTCTTTCTCTGTTTTTTGCTCTTGCCTGGCTTAGGTTACAGTACCATATTTGTGTCATAAAAAGAATTTGGTAGGATTCCTTCTGCCCATTTTCCCAAATAGTTTATATAGTATTGGAATTAATTGTTCTTTAATTTTTGATAGAATTCACTTGTGAATACATTTGGCCAAGGGAATTTTTTCTTAGGGTGTTCATTGATGGTTTATTCAATTTATTTTTCTGTGATGGGATTATCTAAGTATTCTATTTCTTCTTTTGTTAATCTGGGCAGTTATGTTTTTGTAATTATTCAGCCATTTCATCTTGATTGATAGACTTTTTGGCATATAATTGGGCAAAATAGCTCCTTATGATTGTTTTAAATTCCTCTTCCTTGGTGGTGAGTTCACCCTTTTCATTTTTGATACTGGTTATTTGATTTTCTTTCCTTTTTAAAATCAAATTAATCAGGGATGATACCAATAACCAAACTAACAGAAATTGGGCGATTATCTCAAGAGATAACAGAAAAAGCCTTTGACAAAATACAATGCCCATTCCTATTACCAACAACTAGGGGGGCAGCTGGGTGGCTCAGTGGATTGAGAGTCAGACCCGGAGATGGGAGGTCCTGGGTTCAAATCTGACTTCAGACACTTCCCAGCTGTGTGACCCTGAGCAAGTCACTTGACCCCCATTGCCTAGCCCTTACCACTCTTCTGTTTTGGAGCCAATACACAGTATTGACTCCAAGACGGAAGGTAAGGGTTTAAAAACAACAACAACAACAACAAAAACTAGAAAGCATTAAAATGATAAATAGTATCTACCTAAAACCATCAGCAAACATCATCTGCAATGGGGATAAATTAGAAGCCTTCCCTATAAGATCAAGAGCAAAACAAGAACAAGAATGCCCATTATCACCACTATTTAATATTGTATTAGAAATCCTAGTGGTAGCTATTAAGAGAAAAAGAAATTGAGGAGATGAGAGTAGGCAGTGAGGAAACTACAATATTACTCTTTGCAGATAACATTAGGGAATACTTAGAGAATCCCAGAGAATCAACTAAAAAGCTAAATGAAATAATAACTTTTGCAACATTGCAGGAAATAAAATAAATCCAAATAAACCAGCATTTCTACATACCAGCGAAGTTCAGCAGCAAGAGATAGAGAAATCCCAGGACAATATAAAATACCTGGGAATTGACTCACTAAGACAAATCCAAGAATTATATGAACATGATTACAAAACACTTTTCACAGAAGTAAAGCCATATCTAAACAATTAGAAAAACATGAATTGCTCATGGGAAAGCTGAGCTAATAATATAATAGAAATTACAATTCAACCTAAATTAATTGACTTATTCATTGCCACACCCTTCAATCTGCCAAAAAACTATTTTATAGAACTAGAAAAAAATAACAAAATTCATCTAGAATATCAAAAGATCAAGAATATCAAGAGAATTAATGGGGGGGAAAAAGTGAAGGAATGTAGTCTAGCAGTACCAGATCTCAAGCTGTACTATGAAGCAGCAATCATCAAAATAAGTCTGGTAGTGGCTAAGAAATAGAATGGTGGATCAGTGGAGTAGATTAGATATACAATATATAGGGGTCAATGACCTTAGCAACCAGTTGATGAATCCCAAACCCCAGCTTTGGGGATAAGAATTCACTCTTTAACAAAATCTACTGGGAAAATTGGAAAAGAGTATGGCAGAAACTGGGTATAGACCAACATCTCACACCCTATACCAAGATAAGGTCAAAGTGGCATATAATTTAGAAATAAAGAGTGATGCATGACACTAAATTAGGGGAATATAGAATAGTTTACTGGTAGATCTTTGGGGAAGGGAAGAATTTATGACCAAACAAGAGACAGAGAACATTACAAGATGTAAATGAATACTTTTGGCTCTACAAACAAAACTAATGTAACCAAAATTAGAAGGAAAACAACAAACTGGAAAAAAAAAATCTGGCAAATTCCTCTGATAAAGCCTAATTTTTCCAATGTATAGAGAACTAAATCAAATTTATAAGAATACACACTATTCCCCAATTGACATATGGTCAAAGGATATGAATAAGCAATTTTGAGACGAAGAAAAAAAAGCCAAATGTTCTAAATCACTACATTAGAGAAATGCAAATTCAAGTAACTCTGAGGTACCTGCTTATACCTATGAGATTGGCCAATATGACAGTAAAGGAAAATGATGAATGTTGGAGGGGATGTGGCAAAATTGGGACACCAATGCATTGTTGGTGGAGTGGAGTTGTGACCTGATCCAGGAGAACAATTTGGAACTAAGCCCAAAGGGCTATAAAATTGTTTGGACCCTTCGATCCAGTGATACCACTACTGAGCCTGTGTCCAAAAGAGATCCAAAAAAGGGGGGAAAGAACCTGCTTGTACAAAAATATTTGTAGCAATTCTTTTTGTAGTGGAAATGGTTGAACCAATTGTGCTGTAAGGAATGATCCAACAACAAAAAAGTGGAAAGACCTCTGAACTGATGCAGTGAAATGAGCAGAACCAGGAGCACCTGGTGCACAGGAACAGCAATACGGTGCGATGATCCTCTGTGCAAACCTGGCTGCTCTCAGCAATGCCATGATCTGGGACTCTTCTGAAGGGCTCCCCACTTTGAGAGAAAGAACTGGGAGTCGGATGGATGCGGATCAAAGCAGACTGACTCTCCCTGCAGTGGCCTGACAGTTTATCTGGGGGTTCTGGTTTTGTATGAGTGAGCAAATGACCACTAAAGGAAGTATGTTCTGGACAATCATCCATGTATGACCCAGGTCGAACGGTTTACCATTGCTGAATGAGGGGGAGGGAAGGGAGAGAGGGAGATGGACGGGATCTTGTCCTTTTGGAAAGCGTCCGTTGAAAATTATTATGTGTAATTGGGAAAACAAAATATATTCGTTTTAATTTGTTTATTTTTTCCATGGTTACATGATTGTAGTTGTCTCCCTCCCCTCTTCCCTCCGCCCTCCAAGAGCAATTTCACTGGCTTGTACATATAAAAAGAAAATACGTTTGAATTTAAAAAAGGACCAAATCTGGGTAGGTGGATGATGAGCAAAGAGCACCAGGGCTGAGTCGGGGGGACCTGGGTTCAGACACTTCCTAGCTGCGAGACCTTGAGCGAGTCACGTAACCCCTCTGCCTAGCCCCTGCCTTTCTATCTTACAAGTGACACCAAGGCAGAAATTTGTGAGTGTTTTTTAAAAAGTAAATGCAAACTTTTGGAAGGTCGTGGAGTCATTCATGCTTAATCTTCTCGTTTCAATAACTCACCCTTTCCTCGCCTGTTTGTAAACGAAACTATCCTGCCAAGGGCGAGTGGCTGAAGGCGCTAGCGGACAGGTCCGGAGTGAAAAAGAGACCACGGGCCATGGAGTCTGCTTCGGCAGGTGACAAACTGGGGCTCAGGGAGTTGCCCTGACTTGCCCAGGGTCCCACACGCAGAGCGGGGATTCGAACCTGGACCCCTGAATTCCAGATGGAGCCCAGCGCTGGGAGCCTTGAGCTAAATTCATCTGAAGATTTAGCCCTTGGAAAGGAGCTGACGTGTTGGACTTTGCACGCCTAGGACCTTCCTTTGGTCCAAGAACCCTCTCCTAGGGAGAACTTCAGCCCTCGGCACAGCACCCGGCACACAGTAGGCCCTTTTTTTTACTCCTGTCTGCGCCACAGAAGACCTGACTTACCTGGCGGCTACGAATGCTCCAATGATCATGGCAAAAACGGTCATCTTAATGCCCCAAGAGAAGGTCTTCCTGGAAATGGACAAAAAGAAACGCTGGCGTCATTCATCCGAGAGACGCAGGAACACTTCGTGGTAGCGGACACAATCGCAGAACACGTGGAACTTTGGGGGTTCCGTCTTTAGGGATAACCCCCCACAGAGGGCCACAGGTAAAGATGCCCACCTGCCGGCCCTGCTCAGGCCGAGCTCTAAAGGAACACAAAACCAAGCATCCGGGGACGGTGCCCCATCCCGCTCCCAGGGCCCCCCAGCGCCCTCCCACTCCTCCTCTACCTCCGCGTTCCCTCGGACCCCAGAAGCCCGTGACTTTACCCACAGGCAGGGAGACCCATCTAAGTAGTGCTACATGTGGGGGGGTCACTGCTACACCCTGGGGGCCTGGAGCAACGTGGGCCCTTTCGGTGCCTGCAGAATAGGCTTTGGGGACGCTCGCCGACTTTCTCAGTTTCCTCATTCATCTGCTGTTCCTGTCGGGCCGACACCTTTGGAAGGGACGTTTGGAGGTCTGCGTAGTAACTATCCCCCCCCCCCCCCGGGAAAAGGTCAAGAAGCCGGGCTACGGAGGAGACCCAGTCACAGACGTGGCCCCAGCCTCCTCCCTATCGCCTCCACGTCCTCAAGCCCCGGCTGATGACTTTCTATCAAGAACAGCATCTCTGATGCCAAACCGGAGGGGCTCATCCTTTCTGGTCTCCTCTGACCCCCTTTATACTCTTAAAATGACCAAAGAGAGGGGCGGCTGGGTAGCTCAGTGGATGGAGAGCCAGGCCTAGAGATGGGAGGTCCTGCGTTCAAATCTGGCCTCAGACACTTCCCAGCTGGGTGACCCTGTTCAAGTCACTTGACCCCCATGGCCTAGCCCTGACCACTCTTCTGCCTTGGAGCCAATACACAGTATTGACTCCAAGATGGAAGGTCAGGGTTTAAAAAAGAAAAAGGGGGGGGGGAAGCTGGGTGGCTCAGTGGATAGAGAGCCAGGCCTTAGAACCAGGAGATCCTGGGTTCAAATCTGACCTCAGACACTCTCTAGCTGTGTGACTGACCCTGGGCAAGTCACTTGACCCCCATGGCCTAGCCCTGACCACTCTTCTGCCTTGGAGTCAATACACAGTATGGATTCCAAGACGGAAGGTGAGGGGTTAAAAAAATGACGAAAGACATGAATCCTCTAAATTTGGAAAACTCGTGAGTAAACTTATAAGGAAAATAAAAGAAAGATGAAGCACAAAGAAAGGGGAAAATGCCCAAGACTCCATTTGTGCATGTGGGCTCCATCCCTCTCCGTGTTCGCCACCTCAGAGACCGAAGCGGATCACCGAGAACCTATTGGCGCCCCACATCAGCAGAGGAAGAAACTCGGTCTGTGTTCATAGACTTTATAAAGAATCACTGCCTTTCCCAAAGGGAAGCCAAGGTGGGAAGCGCAGCTGCTGCCACGTATTTCTGCTGATCTCTTCAGCGGCTGGCCTGGAGGAGGTCGGCGGGACTCTCCTGGCTGCCTCTGCCTGTCATCTACCGAAGAAGGAGGAAATGGAGGCTCCCAGGGACGGGCAGTGAGGAGGGGGAGTCAGAGGGGGGCTGCTGCCATTGGGGAAAGGCTTTGGACCGCCTGGATCCCCTAAAAGGAGCCTGGAAGCCTTCAGGGAAAGCAATGTGGAAAAAGCAATGAGGGAGGCTGGACGCGGCCAGAGCGAGAGCCAGCGCAGGTGCCACGGCTTCCAGAGGGCAGAGGACGCAGAAAGGCACCGAGAGCTGCCTCCGCTGACTGGCGCCCAAGTGCGGGACTGCTCAGCTGCTCTCCGCCCCAGAGTCTGCCCTAAAGCTGGGACAGGATTTCAGACACACAAAGGACTTACTTAAGTAATACTCCTTCGGCAATCATTGTAAACAAGATGGAGAACCTTCGCAAGACTGTAAACATTGGCAAGCTGGGAAGAAAGAGCAGAGGCAGAATCAGCGCGACACACTCTGCTCCCCGACCATCCCCCGCCACGCCCTGAACCCTGACGGGAAGCTCAGCTCACCCGCCTGGCCGTGCTCATGTCCGACGTCCAGTCTGGGGGTCATTTCCAAAATCTACCCCATCACTCCCTCTGCCCAGAAGCTCATCCCCCACCTCCAGCTGCCCAAGCCCCGCCGGTCCTTCCAGCCACCATGGAGGAACAGAGGGACTTGGGAGGCAGAAAGACACGTCTGAATCCTAACACGGGTACTTCCTCACGGTGTGACCCTGAGTCAGTGACGCCTAGCCTCAGTTTCCTTGTTTGTAAAATGGGAGTCATCAGAACAGCCACCTCTCAGAGGATCAAATGAGATAATTTTTGTTAATATACTAGGGGGCAGCAAGGTGGGCTCAAGCCTGGCCTCGACACTTCCTCACAGGGTAACCCTGGGCAAGTCACTCTTCTACCTCAGAGCCCATACACAGTATTGCTTCTAAGACAGAAGGGAAAGGTTTAAAAAAAGCTGGCTGCTGTCATTATTATTGTGAAAAGCACCCTATAAAAAAGTGGGAGCGATGCAGTCTTCTGGAAGTCTCCGTCAGGACCCCAAGAGCCCACCCTCCTCTCCAGGAGCCACCATTCGGCCCATTCCTTGGTGTATTCTGGTTCTGCAAGGCCCTATCTCCCAGCCCCTCGCGGACACTGAGGCCTGGGAGGAAGGGCCAAGAGACAAGGGCCCGTTGCCTCTCTGCCCCCTCCCGACAACGCTTGGTGGCAGGCCTCTATCTCTACAGAAACGTGACTAACAAGAGATCTCAACCCAGAAAACCAAGTAGATTTTGTGGCTCTAAAAGGAGGAGGGCCTCGATGGCCTCTGAAGCCCCTCTCCGCTATAAATCTAGGCCCTGGGTCCAAATCCTGGCTCAGCCATTTACTGGGTGCTCTTGGACACATCATTTTACCTCTTGGCCTCTTTTCCTCATCTCTAAAATGAATGACCACTGAGGTGCCCAAATCCATGTCCCCAAGTCCTTTTTCCTCCCTGTGCCTCAGTTTCTCCCTCTGTCATCTGAGAAAGATGGTCTAGTTCAAAAGCATCTAAGACACCCCCGGGGGCCCCATGCTGCCTCTAACACTCCTGGTGCAGCTCAGCGTAACTGGGAAATATTGAACAAAATAAATAAAAATAGAGTAAAACACAGATAATGTTATTAAGTCGAAATGCGCCTATTTCTTGCCATCTCAGTGGGGAGGGAAGGGCAGAGAGGGAGGGAAAGAATTTGGAACTGGAAACAATTTTTAAAATTAAAAAAAAAGGGACTCCCAATATGCCCTGCAGGGACCCTCCATCTAGTTCAGAGCCTCCTGAGTTCTAGGAGTTGGACAGCAACAGCCAGGAGGCCTGGGTGCTCTATAGAGGGAGCTTTCTCCCATAATGCTCTGGCTTCCACAGGGGCCCCCACCCCAGGCAATCCTCTTTGCCTCTGTCCCTTCCCCCAAGACAAGGTAAAGGGGAGATGGCCGGCTCCTCCTGCCCTCTCCCATAGCTTGGCAAGAAGTCCAAGTTCGAGGCCTCTTTGGGGGTATTCCTGGTCCTGAACTCCCAAACCACACAGACCCCTTTCAGTTCCAGGAGCAGGAGGCAGCGTGGCAGGCCCAGAGGAGGAACAGGGATCCTCTTTCTTCCCCAAAGAGCACAGGGAGCCGGTGCCAACAGACTGACAGCAAGGAGTAAGTCAGCAGTTCCATATTTATATTAGGGCTTTGCCTGGGGCCGCTGACAGTCTCCTCAGGAGGGAGCAGAATTAGCCTTCACTGGCCTCTCCCCCAAGCTTATTTTTATACCCGGCTTGGAGCCTGCCAGAGGAAAATGTCTGCTCCTAAGACGGGCCGAAAATGCCAGAACCCATCCTGAGAGCTGCCTGTCCTGGGAGCCCTTCCTCCTTCCCTGAGACAGCCTCCGCTTGTCCAGGAGTAAGAGCGGGATCTCTGAGAGCCACAAGAGCAAATCCAGCATTCGGGCATTTACACACACACAGCCTGGGCTAAGTGCTTCACAACTATTATCTCATTTGATCCTCACCCTAGGAGGTCGGGGATATTGTTCTCCCCATTTGACAGAGGAGGAAACTGAGGCAGGCATCGGTTAAGGAACCTGTTCAGGGTCTTTTATCTAATAAGTATCTGAGGTTGAATTTGGATTCAAAGTCTGATTTCAAGCCCAGCACTAGTTCAAACACCACCTCTGAAGCTTGCTTCCTTTATGACTTTGAGAAAGCCAATTTGTCTCCCTGGACCTCAGTTTCTCTATTTGTAAAATAAACTAGATAGCCTCTATGGGCCCTTCTGTGCCTCAGTTTCCTCTTTTGTGGGAGGAAGTTGTCTCTAGAAAGCCTCTTCAGGGCTATTGTAATACTCTGATCAGGCCAATCCTTCCTCATTGCCAAGGAAGACCCCTGGCCTCCCCATCCACTGAGCCCCCAGCTGTCCTCTCACTGCCTTCAGATGTGAAAAAGTAGCCAGAGAAATCCTTGCTAGACAGCGGTGCCTCCGGGACTGTCAGTCCTACTTCCATCATTGGCCACTCGCACAAGATCCTAAGAACATCCACTAGATTAACCTCAGGAGGGAAGGGGGGAGGGGAAGGAGCCATACTTCAGTTTCTTTGTGCTGAACAGTCCTGTGATTTGGTTCCCAAAATACAGTAGAGGTAGTGGAAATGTCTGGAAAAAAATGTAAAAGGAATAACAACACTCAGTCATTCCCGGCAGCCAGGAGTGGGTTTAAGGATCACATTCTTTCAGCCTGGCCCAAGAGGTTAATGTGAATAAATAATCCCAGCCTCCCCCCAAGTCACCAAATCAATACTAAGGCCTGCCTTCCCTCCCTCCCTCCCTCCCTCCCCCTGAGAGGAAAGCCATAAAATAGACAAAAACCCTTCAATTTCATCATTTGCCTAAAATATAATTTGTGCTTATATAGCAAGAGAAAATGGGCCCATATCCCAGGAATTGAGGAAATGAGGAAAACAGAGGAAAAGGCAGAATAGGAAAATTGAGGCTATAAAGAAGGCCTACTAATCTGGAGGAGAGAGGAACTTAAAAACGGGTGGCCCTTCCTGAAAATTAGAACACATTCATTAAAACAGTCAAACTTCCCATTGTGGTTTCCTTCATTAAATTAAAAAAAAAAACAAGCTTGATTCCATTTTAAGATGCTATTGAACCAATTCTGCACCTTGGTTCAAACAGACTTTAAATTAAAATGTGTTCAAGCGGAGTGCTTTCAGTACATAAAGAACAGATAGACAGGAACAATGGCCCTTCGGAATAAGATCCAAAGGAGTCGTCATTTATTTGCTTGTTTCATTTTACCTTTCGAGGTATACTTCTGTCAAAGTCAGGAAACTTTACCACCCTGAGTGCCTTTCCCACCCAGAGGACGATCACTGTAGCCAGCATCTGTGCAAGGAACAAACATTTACTGTTCAACAATAAAGCCCTATCCCTGATTTGCAACAACATTACAAACACTCAATTCTTAAGATTCCAACTAACCTGGCCAAGTCCAACACATAGTGAGGAAGGAAATCTATGTGGATGATAGAGAAGGGAAAAAAAAAAGTCAGTAAACTAACAGCACTATTTGGGAACGTTAGAATGACTATGGAGATCGGGGATCTTACTTAATAAGTCCCGGGAGAAGTTTTGCCCTTCAGCGAAGGACAAACATCGAATTTCCTGTTGAAAAACTTGCCTGGGCCAAGGGGCAAAGCAATCATCCAGATTAGGTAGCCTTGGGTGGCAACCTGCCTGGGCTTGTGTGGTTACACTGTCTGTTGATGCCCTCGGGAAGTTTAGAAATACTACAGGTTTAGTGCTTTCCCAGCCTCAATCAATTCACTGCCTCTGAGAACCGGGAAACAGGATTAAAATCGGGAGAAAATTAATCTAGGCGGTCACACAGTATTTGCAGCGCACTGTGAAGTCGGGCTCCAGCTCTGGGAAGAAGGGCCGGGTTTTTGTTGTTTTAAGAACAAGTCTGGTGGGTTTCATGTCAATTTCAATGAGCACTTCCCACTGCCAGGCAGAGAGAGAAACAGTAGCAAGTTTGCCCAGCTGGTTAAGTAACTGATCACTTTCGCTGCCATTGATCAGTTTCCCTGTTACGGTTCAGTTTCCCATTTAAAGGGCTCGGCAGAGGAAGCCCCGCGCGCCTGAGCTTTCCCAAATTGTAGCAAATGCATCTCTCCCTCCTTCCTCCTCCTCCCTAGCCCTCGTTTTTGGTTTGTTTGGTTTTTTCTCCCCATAAGAAACTCGGGCCCAAGGGATGAGGTGACATTTGCAGAAGCAGCCGAGGATTCTCCCATGCCCACACACGCCCGCGCGCACACGGGCACCAACCAACACAACTGGAGATGCCAAGGCAGACGGGCTGCCGCCGCCTCCTCCTCCTCCTCCGCCGCCGCCGCCGCCGCCGCAGTCCAGGAGGGGATGGGCCGCTGCCGTAGCTTGCTGCTGCTGAGCCCTGGCAGCGCACGAGTTAATGCACAATCCCCTTCCCTGGCTCGGGCCAAAGTTTGTTAATCTTCAACTTTGGCAGCGGGCGGTGGCGGCAGCGTAAAGTCCAAGCTCCCCGCCCGCCGCCCGCTGCCCGCCCGCCCTCCGGCCGGCTGGCCGCCGCCCCGGCAGCCAGGGCCCGCGGCAGGCTACCTGTAGCTGGTGAGCACGCTTTTGTTCACCACAACGATGAGAAAGGAGCTCACGCCGTAGAAGCCGGCGGCCAGCAGCTTCAGAAACACGGTCAGCGTCTCGGCCGACGCCGCCATCCCCAGCTCCTCCTCATCTCTGGCACCGGAGGAGCGAGCGGGGGCTTCTCCTTTAACCCGAGCATGCTGACGTCTATGAACTTCCGCCATGGCTCGGGCTGCTGCTGGGGCTGCTGCTGCTGCTGCTGCGGCTGCTGCTGCCGCCGCGGGGGATGCTGCTACCGCTGCTGCCTAGGAGACCCAAGCCGCCGCAGCAGCTGCACGTCTGGCCCTGGAGGGGAAGCAAAGGCACCTCCGCTGGGAGGCGCGCGAGAGAGGGCCGGCCGGGAGGGTGGGAGCGAGGGGCGGGGCCAGAAAGGGGGAAGAGGGGGAGGGGGAAAGAGGAGGAAGAGGGGGCGGGGACCCACGCGCTCCCGCCCCTCCGCGCGCCCCGCCCCCGCTTCACTAGCCCTGGAAGGCCAAAGACCTGGCGGCGGCCGGCTGGCCGCAGGAGCAGTGGCTGCCACCAGCACCAGCTCTACGGTTAAGGAGCAACCGTTCATTTGCAGAGAGATGGGAAAGGGGGATCCTCTGGACCAATCTCTAATGGGGCGCTCGGAAGTTTATGATTGGGGCGTGCTCGCTCTCTGCATCCCTCCTTCTACGTACACAAGCGCACTCCCTCCCCTCTTCCTCCTCCCGATGGAAGGGAGGGACCTTAAAGGACTTCCAGTCCAATTCCCTCAATCAGTCTACAAGTATGTAGCAAACACCTCCTTTGGGCAAGCCCTCATTTATAGCTAAGGAAACTGAGGCCCAGAGAGGCAGTGGGACTTGTCTGGATCACTCAGGGGGCAAGTGGCAGAGAAGGGCTGGAAAACCAGCCCGACCTTCTGCAAGAAGCGTTTAAGCCCTCTCTCTGCTGATCGCCAACTGAGCCGTTTCAGTCTTGTCTGTTTCCAATTGTTTCCATATTGCCCTCCCTGTTACACCGTGAGCTCCCTGAGAGCAGGGGCACCTGGCAAGCCCGTCCCGACTGTTTCTTGAGTCATTTATTGATTGAACACGTCCTCCCCGAGCCTTGGTTTCCTAATTTGTAAAACTGAGGCCATTCCATTCCCACTCAAGAGCCTATGCAGGCTCCTGCTCCTCGTTCTGCACGTGTTAGGTTCAAGGACGGAGGGGTGTCAAACCGGGGGTCAAAGTCCAGTAAAAAGAGGTCCCTGCTGGCCAAGTATTAAGCGGGGCCATTTTGTGAAACATTTACCAATTACAGAAAAAGGGGGTGGGGTGGGGGGAGCCCTTACCGGCTGTCTTGGAATCAACACTAACAGAGAGAAGAGTTTGATAAAGGCTAGGCAGCTGGGGTTAAATGACTTGCCTAAGGTCACACAGCTAAGAACTGTCTAAGGCAGATCTGGAACTCTTGGCTCCAGGCCTGGTTCTCTATCCACCTAACTACCCCCCTACTCCCAATTAAATTTTAATCTGATTCGGGAGCACCGTCAAGAGTTTAACACCTCAGATGTAGTGGATTAGGCAGTGGGCCTGGAGAATGAAAAGTAAGGTTCAAATCCTGCTTCAAAATATTAGCTGGCTGACCCTGGGCAAGTCATTGGAATTCTGGACCTCAGTTTCCTCATCTATAAAATAAAAAGGTCAGACTCTGGCTTCTGAAGTCCCTTCCTGTCTCTTGAGCTGTGATACAGTGTACATACATGGAGGTATATATTGATGGAAAGCAGATACAAAGTCACCTTGGAAGGGAAGCTACTAGCAATTCTTGCAGGCAGTGCTTGAGTTCTCAGGCTTAGACTTACAGAAAGACTTCTAAAATAAATGCCATCAAGCTGGCTCTTTCAAGAAAGTCTCCTTAAGAGGGGACAAACTGGGGGCAGCTGGGTAGCTCAGTGGATGGAGAGCCAGGCCCAGAGATGGGAGGTCCTGGGTTCAAATCTGGCCTCAGACACTTCCCAGCTGTGTGACCCTGTTCAAGTCACTTGAACCCCATTGCCTAGCCCTTACCACTCTTTTGCCTAAGAACCAATACACAGTACTGATTCTAAGATGGAAGGTAAGGGTTAGAGAGAGAGAGAGAGAGAGAGAGAGAGAGAGAGAGAGAGAGAGAGAGAGAGAGAGAGAGAGAGAATAACTAGGTGTTACCTTTTAGGAAATCCTCCCTAAGGGCTGACTCCCATTGTTGCTGGGAGAGCTTGTACTTTGAAAGATAAATAAAACCGATATTTGGAGGAGGGCACCAGCAACTGCAGGAATCAGAAAAGGCTTCATGGAGGAGGCGGGGCTAAATACCAAAAGGAGTCAGGAAGACAGACTACCATCAAATCCAGTTTCAGATACTTGCTAGCTGTGTGTGACCCTGAGCAAGTCACTTAACCTCTGTCATCCTGTTTCCTAATCTAAAAAATGGAGGTAATAATAGCTGCTACTCCCAGGATTTTGGTGGATCAAAAAGCACTCTGCACACTTGGAAAGTATTCTCTAAAGGTTAGCTGTCATTCTTGTTATTATTGTTGAATTGGTGCTTAAATAAAACGAAAGCAGAGATGAGAAAAGAGTATTTTGCACGTATAAGGAGTGGGAAATCAAAGGCGTGGAGGTGGGAGATCCACACCATGTATAGAGAGAGGCCAATACGGCAGAACTCTAGTGCTATAAAAATTATTTCTCATTTATTATTATTAATATATTAATTAATATATTTAATTATTAATTGTTTTGTGTTTGGTTTTTATTACTTTTCTATTTAATTAATTAAATAATTAATGGCGAAATTATTACATTAAAAATAATTAAGGCTAGAAAAGTAAGTTAAGGTCCATTGGGAGGGACTTAAAAAACCCAACCTTTGCCCCTAGAAGTGATAGGGAGCCATTGCAGTTTATTGACTAGAATAGTGTTAGGAAAATCATTTTGGCAGCTATGTAAAGCCTGAGGGCTGTGAGTGGGAAGGGCTGGACACAGGGAAGTTTGGAAGAAGGATGAGTTGGGGGAAAGATAAAGCTTTCTGTTTTGGATATGAGGAGTAAGTACTTATTGGATAAATAAGAGTAGAGATTCTTTTTAATGAATAACGGTAATGATACCTTCCATTTACCTAGCAGCTACTGAGTTCCAAGCTTTATCAACCCAATTATCCTTCATGCCAGGATTTAAATTTAAATTTAAGCAAGCCAATAACCATGAAGCTAGATTTAAACTCAGATCTTCCTGACTCCAGTCCCAACACATTATCCACTGAGCCACCTAGCTACACCAACAACAACACAATATGGGGGAGGAGCAGGAAGTATGGAGCAGTAAATTTGTAATTGTGGTCACATAAAAATACAAAGTAGGTCAGAGATCGAAGGGAGAGCAGAGAGAAAAAATAGTTCGAAAGTGGAATTGAGCGGAAAAACAAAAGTGAAAAGGAAAGAGAAGACACTAGAGGAAAGAATAAGAAGGGAGCTGATCCTCATAGCCAAAGAACAGGCTTCCAGAGCAGATGGAAATGAGGACTGAAACTGGCTCTGTTGTCTCTTTTTCCTGCACAGAAGTTTTGTGTTTTTCCATCTGGATTAAACTAATTATGCACCTACCTAAGTGTATTAAAAGGCATATAAATCCAATCCCTTGGACATTCAAAACCCTTTTGTGTTACCTGTTCAGCCAGTCTTCTCCTTCCTTCTCTATTTCTCACTAAGAACACACTCAGGTAACAGTTAGGAATACAATACCAAGCCTTTAAAAAATAAACCAATAAAGGCTTAAAATTGAACATCAATACAACCAAATAAACATTGTCTTTGTTCAGTCAGGTCCAGCTCTTCCCTTCCTGTGCCTATTTGGGGTTTTCTTGGCAGAGATACAGGAGCATTTGCCATTTCCTTCTCCAGCTCCTTTTACATCTGAGGAAACCAAGGTAAACAGGATTAAGTGACTTGCCCAGGGTCACATAGCTAGCAAGTGTCTCAGGCCAGATTTGACCTCAGGAAGATGGGTCTTCCTGACTTCAGGCTGGCATTGAATCCCCTGTACCAACCGGCTGTCAAATAAACTTGCTATTAGCTATTCATTTTGAATACATTGGGTATATCCTCAATCATGGATCAAAATTGCCTTGGGTAACTTGTATTATGAACTCTCTGTGTCCCACTTTCATCTCTTCTGCCCTTTGTAGCTAAATCCCAGTCGGTAAGAGCAGCCTCCACTTTCCCTCCTCTCTCTGTCTTCTTCATTCCCTCTAATCTGGCTGCCTGCCTTCTCACTCCTCCGCAGGGCTTTCTCCAAAGCTGGGGGTTGTCTCCTAGTTGTCCTTGGCCTCTGGGCAGCCTTTAACACTGCTGATCACTTTCTCCCTATTACCCTCTTCTCTTTGGTTTTCAGGAAACACTGTCCTGCTTCTCCCACCTCGCTGACGGTTCCCTCTCTGTCTCTTTTGCCAGCTTCCCCTTCAGATCACAGCCTCTAACCTTTGGGGTCCCTCAGAGTTCTGCTCTTTCTCTAGACTACTTCACTTGGGGATCTCACGGGCTCCCAGGATTTAATGACCATCTCTGATGATTCTCAGAGCTCCCTTTCTTCCCCGCCCCCCTCTCTCCCAACCTCCAAATGTCTTCTAGCCATCTTAAAATGGACACCTAAAAGTAGACCATCTTAAAATGGACATCCAGTAAACACCTTAACCTGAATATGTCCAAAGCTGCGCTCATTATCTTTCCCCCTGAATCCTCCACCATTCTTACCTTTCCTCTAACTGTAAAGGACAACTCCATGGTCTCACTCCCCCAGACTCACAGCCTACAAACCTCCTGGACTCCTCACTCTCTCTCACCCCCACCCATATCCAAGTTTGGCCTGTTAATTCCCCCCTTTAAACCCTCTCTCAAACAGGCCCCCTTCTCAATCTTCTTATATTGGCCCCACTCCCCAGTGCTTAACACAGTGTATAACACATAGTGGGTGTTTAACAAATGTTTGTTGAATGAATAATTAATGACTTCAAAACAACAATGAATGAACAGAGAGTTGGACAACAATGAAAACTTAATGCATTGAGACTCATTCTTTCTGATTCTTTTTTTCCCCTCCCATTTTGATGGGAAACATGAATACAACACCTCTGAGGAGCTTTGAGAACAAGAAATGAGCTTTCTCCTATAAGAAAACAAAAAGAAAAAATTCAGATTCATGTGATGGCTTCCACCTTCTCTGTTACTAATTACAGGTTTTGAAGCTCCCCTTTGAGTACAGAAGGAAAGAAACTTCCTTCATTCCTTCTGAGGCTAAGCTAACAAAGCCAGGATTTCCAGAGCAAAGGAGAGACAAGAGCATCACCACATGGTTCTCTCCTCAGCCAACATCTAGAACAAAGGACTTACTTTGGGGCCCACGTTTGAAGAAGGTGACTGACAGGATGGCAAGAGCACATAATAGTGCTACAATATGAGGAGAGAATTACTAGAATATGAAGGAAGGAAAGATGGTTAGTTGGGAGAAGACTTTGAAAAGGGAGGAACATACCAGGGCATTTAAGCATTTGAAGAAGCATTAGCTTTGTTCTATTTCAGCTCAAAGGATAGAACTATGAGTAGTGGATGGAAGCTGACTAGATTTATGGAAGGAAATATTTCTGACAATCAGAGTTGTCTCACATTGGAATGGGCCACCATGGAGATAATCCACGCCTGGGTACTAGTTGTCTCAAAGTGGTTGATGGGTGGCCACTTCTTGGGTTTGCGGAGGAGATTATTCCTTTTCAGACATGAACTGGACTGGATGGCCTATGACGTCCCTTTTAAGCTCTGCGATTCATAGGGATCCAGTCCAATTCACATCTGAAAAGGAGTAAAATAGACCTTTAATGAAATAGAGAACTTTCAAGTATTCCTAATGAAAAGATCAGAGCTAAACAGAAACTTTGAAATACAAATATAGGAATCAAGAGAAACTTTAAAAAGTAAATATGAGTAAGCAATCAGAAGGGACTAAACAAGAGCGACTTTTTGTATTCTGATAAGGGAAGTGGTTTTTTGTGTCCTATCAAAACCCTAATATTATCAGGGGACATAGAGGGAATTAAACGAGATAGGAGGCTTGGGGATCAATTTGTTAGGTATTGATGATCTCAAAAAAAAAGGGAAGATATCCGAGGAATATCCTGGGGGGAAAAAGGGGAAAGGAAAAGCAAGGCAAATTATCTCACATAATTGGGATACACAAGAAGAAAGCTATATAAACAAAGGGAGAAATATGGGAGACATTTGAGTTTCACTTTCACCTAAACTTGATGGAGGAGAGTAGAATACACACACTGAATTCTGGGGAGAAATACCTTTTCTCTCAACATGGAAATAAGAGGGAATGAAGGGGGAAACAAAAAAGATGAAAGTTAAATATGGGAATGGATTAGTCATAGATAAATCAAACCCTAACCATAGAAGTGGGATCTCAAAGAGGGGGTTAAAAGAAAGAAAGGGTGAGGACTGGTGACCACTCTGGGTAAGCGAAAGAGAAAAGGGAGAAAGAAGCAAAAGTAGGTGGTAACATACATAGAACCTTAGTGCTGAGCACACTCCTCACTTACTACACTATTCTTCTTTGTAAAAAGCTAGCAGGAATCAAAAAGTATAAATTAATACATGGAGGGGAATATAAAATAAACAATCATGACTATGAATAAATAAGTGGGATGAACTCAATCTCAAAATAGAAGAGGAGGGAGGCAGAGTCAAGATGGCAGCTTAGACACAGCAATAGTCCAGACCTCTCTGAAATCCCTTCCACACCAATCAAAAACAAAGTGCTTTTCTTTTCCGAATCCACTCAATTTGCTTCTGTTTTATGAGTGAGTTCATTCCATTCACATTCAGAGTTATGATTACCAGCTGTGTATTTCCCAACATTTTGATTTCCACTCCTAGCCCTGCCCTTTCTTCTTTTGCTATTTCCTTCTACACCAGTGAAAAACAAAGTGGTTTGAAGGGACAGAAAACCAGACCTAACAACAGGACACAACTGGGGGACCCTCCTGCTAGATTCAACTTAAAAGCCTGAATTCTTGAACTCTCAGGTTCAAGGGAAGGGAAGAAGGAAGGTCCCAGGACCCCTCATTCACCTACTGTACTGAGTCTCCAGTAGTCCCTGGAATCTCTGGGCAGGCAAGGGTACTAGTCCAGAGAGAGTGCCTTGCTGGCACAGGTAGCAGGGAGGCAGCTGGAGGAGAAGTACAGAGAAGGCACCCTAGTAGCAGCCAAAATGTTCCATCTTTCCTCCCCTTTCTTGAGGTTTTGGCCTTAGGGCACATCCAGCAACACAGATCAACTCCACCCTGGTTAAATCATATTAATAGGGCAGATAGGATGCTTTCAGAGGCCAGGGAAGCTCAATCTCCAACATCCCGCCCCCACTAACTCCACTGAAAATCTTGCTGACTAAGCTCTGAGGATTAAGGCTGCAACCACCAGAGAATACCCTGATAACATGTGAGAAGCCCAGCTCCCTCTAGCCTCTACACCTTCACATATACTTTTAGCTTCTGCTGCCACCTGGGGAAGATATGACCTCAGGGCTCATTAATTAATTAATAATTAATAAATTAATACTCCACAAGCCTAATCTAGACAATCAGCAGAGCAGAGAAGAAGCCCCTTCAGGACAGAACAGCCCAAACCTATAGATCCAGCAAATAATCAGAGGAGCAAGATTACAGCCAATTACGGGGGGGGGGGGGGGGGGAGAAGGAAAAAATATGAGTAAACAATGGAAAAAGAAAAAAGAAATTACAATTGACAGCTTCTATCCAGGTAATGAACAAAGAACAAATGGAACAGAGGAAGACCAAAGAACACCAAGCAAAAACACAGAAACTCCTGTGAATTGGACACAGGCTTTGGAAGAATTCAAAACACAATTCAAAAAACAATTCAGAGAGGCTGAAGACAATTGGGAAAAGAACTTAAAAACAAAATAAGCCATCTGGAAACAGAAAGTAGTGTCTTGAAAACCAGAACTGACCAGCTTGAAAACAAGGCAAAGAAGGTGAAAGGTGACCTACAAATAAAATCAGACCAGAAGGAGAAGGATGACCAAAAAGCCAGAGATGAAATTCAGTCTTTGAAAATTAGAATCCAATAAGTAGAAGTAAATGACTTCACAAAACAGTGAGAATCTATAAAACAAAATAAAAAAAATGAAAAAATTGAGGAAAATATGAAACACCTCATTGACAAAATGACAGACCTTGAAAACAGATCCAGGAGAGACAATTTAAGAATTATTGGACAGCTGGAAGATCATGACAAAAAGAAAAAGACTGGACATACTTCTACAGGAAATTATCCAAGAAAACTGCCCCAACATTCTCAAAAAAGAGGGAAAAGTGGAGATTGAAAGAATCCACAGATCACCTCCTGTATTAATTCCCAACTGTCAATTCCTAGGAATGTTATAGCCAAATTCAAGTACTACCAGACCAAGGAAAAAATATTACAAGCTGCTAAGGAAAAGTCATTCAGATACCATGGAACCACAGTTAGGATAACACATGATCTGGGTGCATCTACACTGAAGGACTGGAAGGCAGGGAGTATGATATTCTGGAAAGCAAGGGAAATGGGTCTATAACCAAGAATCAACTACCTAGCAAAGCTGACTATATTCTTGCAGGGGAAAATATGGTCATTTAATAAAATAGAAGACTTTCAAGCATTCATAAAGAAAAGACTGGGTTTAAACAGAAATTTTGATGCCCAAACACAGAACTCAAGAGAATCACCAAAAGGTAATTAAGAAAGGGGGGGGGGACCCAAAACTTTCTTTAAGGACCCAATGAGTTCAAGTGATTTGTATTCCTATAAGAAAAGATGATATTGGTAACTCCTAAAAATTGTTATTATCATCAGGATAGCTAGAAGAAGTATACTTAGTGGGAACAGTGGCAAACTGCATAGGATGCACACACACATATATAAATATATGTGTGTATTTGTATATGTGTGTATTTGTATGTGTGTGTAAATATATATAAAAATAGAGGTAAAAAAGGAGGATAATACTAAGAGAAATGGGGAAAGAGACAAAATGGGGTAAATTTATATTTCATAAAGAAGTGCATAGTGGGAGCAGGGGAGAAGACCAATACACTGAAAGGATAAAGAGATTGGAGACAGGAAATGTTTGATTCTTATGTGCATTGAAATTGACTTAAAGAGTGGAGAACAATAAGATCCATTGAGGCAGAGAATTGATTCTTGCCCTATAGAGAAATAGAAGGGTAATAAATAGACTGGTGGGAATCAAGGCAATACAAGGGAGGGAGAGTGTGTGTAGTAGTTTAAAAAGACCATAAAGAAAAATAAGAGGGGAATAAGAAGGGAGTGGGGAGAAAGGGAAGTAAAATAAGGGTGAGGATTAGGGAGATTGATTAAAAACAAAATACTAGTGTACAAGGAAATAGTGAAAGAAGAAAGGGCAGGACTAGGAGAGGAAATCAAAATGTTGGGTAATACATAGGTGGTAATCATAACTCTGAATGTGAATGGGATGAAGTCACCCATAAAACAGAAGCAAATAGCAGAGTAGATTAGAAACCAAAATGCTACCATATGTTGTCTATAACACATGAGGCAGGTAGACACACACAGGGTAAAGGTAAAAGGCTACAGCAAAATCTATTGGGCATCAACTGAGAAAAAGAAGGCAGGAGTTGCAATCATGATATCTGATAAAACCAAAGTAAAAATAGATCTAGTTAAAAGAAATAGAGTTACATTCTGATAAGAGGCAGCATAGACAATGAGGAAATATCAGTACTCAATGTAGCAGTCCAGCCCATAGATATTATGGAGAGACAAGGATTGTGAGTGAGCACATGGCCATCCTGTGCATGGCAATGGGCTATATTCCCAGCATGGCTGGAGTTAGGGCACGAAACCTTGCTTCCTCCTGTGTCACTCACCTGAGGATAATAACCCCACCTTCACCTTGTCATAAGTTGCAATTATCCAATGGCAATACACTAGGTAACTCATCCATATGTATTGAGGCATCATGTAACTGATCAATATGTATTGAGCTCATTTGTATATCAAAGAGAATAAAGGGAACAAGACACAGCCAGCTCGACCACTTGGAGGACATTGACAGGTTTGCAATGGAGCAACTTCTCCCCTTTCTCTCTCCTCTCTATCTTTCTCCCTGAGGCCTGGCCTTTTGGCCAGGCCTTCCTGTCTCTCTCTCTTTTCCAATGCTAATACCTAGCGTTATCTACCTCCTTTAGTTTCTAATCTCCTTTCCTCATGAGCTAGCATTATCCTCTGACCAGTGCAGTGTTAAATTGAGATCATTGGGTGGAATAGCCTGGATAGTAATGCCCAGTGGTCGGAGCAGGCTGTGGCTCCCAATCAGTAATTGATTACTGACTCGTTTATTTACATCTCTAAAGCTGGCTCATTCACACCCTTTGCGGGATCCAAAACTTCTATCCTGTTTCTATTTTCCTTCCTTAAAACTTCTCGCGGGCAGGGAGGTTTTACTCAACATGCATGCACCCAATGGCATAGCATCCAGATTTCTGAAGGAGAAACTAGTGGAGTTCAAGAAGGAAATTGATAGTAAAACTATACTAGTGGGAGACCTGAACTTTCTTCTATCAGATCTAGATAAATGAAACCAAAAAGTCAATAAAAATGAGGCAAGAAATCTTAGAAAAATTAGAGTTAATAGATATATGGAGAACAATAAATAGTGACAAAAAGAAGTACACCTTTTCAGCAGCACATGGTACATTCACAAAGATTGACCATATACTAGGGCATAAAAACACAGCAAACACATATAAAAGAACAGAAATAATAAATGCAACCTTTTCAGATCATAATGCATTAAAATAATAATTAGTAAGGGTACATGGAGAGACAAATAAAAAATTAATTGGATATTAAGTAATATGATTTTCCAAATTTGGTTAGTTAAAGAATAAATCATAGTAATAATTAATAATTTTATTGAAGAGAATGACAATGATGAGACCTCCTATCAAAATCTATGGGATGCAGCCAAAGCAGTACTCAGGAGGAAATTTATATCCTTGAGTGTATATATTAATAAATTAGGGGAGGGCAGAGGTCAATGAATTGGGCATACAAATAAAAAATACTAGAAAGCAAACAAATTAAAAATCCCCAGATGAAAACTAAATTAGAAATCCTAAAAAATTAAAGGAGAAATTAATAAAATTGAAAGTAAAAGAACTATTGAATTAATAAATAAGACTAGAAGTTGGTACTTTGAAAAAAAACAAATAAAAGAGATAAAGTACTGGTCGGTTTAATAAAAAAAGGAAAGGAGAAAACCAAGTTAACAGTATCAAAGATGAAAAGGGAAACTTCACCTCTAATGAAGAGGAAATTAAGGCAATCATTAAAAACCATTTTGCCTTTTAAAAAAATAAATAAACAACCCTTACCATCTGTCTTAGAAAAAACAAACAAACAAACAAACAAAAAACATTTTGCCCAATTATATGGCAATAAATATGGAAATCTAGGTGATATTGATGAATATTTACAAAAATATGAATTGCCTAGATTTACAGAAGAAGAAAAAGAATGCTTAAATAACCCTATATCAGAAAAAGAAATTGAACAAGCCACCAAAGAACCCCCTAAGAAAAAATCCCCAGGGCCAAATGGATTCACAAGTGAATTCTATCAAACATTCAGACAACTAATCCTAATATTATACAAAGTATTTGACATAATATGCCAAGAAGGAGTCCTACCAAATTCCTTTTATGACACAAATATGGTAATGATTCCAAAGCCAGACAGATCAAAAACAGAGGAAGACAACTAGAGACTAATCTCCTTAATGGACATAGGTGCGAAAATATTAAACAGAATACTAGCAAAAAGACTCCAGCAAGCAATCATGAAGGTTATTTAAGATCACATGGGATTTATACCAGGAATGCAAGGATGATTTAATATTAGGAAAACCATTCACATAATTGACCATATCAACAAGCAAACTGACAAAAGTCACATGATTATCTCAATAGATGCAGAAAAAACCATTGACAAAATACAATACTCATTCCTATTGAAAACACTAGAAAATTTAGGAATAGAAGGGCCTTTCCTAAAAATAATAAACAGTATATATCTAAAACCATCAGCAAGCATCATCTTCAATGGGGATAAACTAGAAGCCTTCCCAATAAGATCAGGAGTGAAACAAGGATGCCCATTATCACCCCTATTATTTGACATTGTACTGGAAACACTAGCTGTAGCAATTAGAGAAGAAAAAGAAATTGAAGGTATTAAAATAGGCAATGAGGAGACCAAGCTATCACTCTTTGCAGATGATATGATGGTCTACTTAAAGAATCCTAGAGAATCAACTAAAAAGCTAGTAGAAATAATCAACAACTTTATTTTTTTTATTAATCAACAACTTTAGCAAAGTTGCAGAATACAAAATAAACCCACATAAATCATGTAGGATACAAAATAAACCTATCATCTAAATCTATATATTTCCAATACATATTGGCAACAAGAGTTAGAAAGAGAAATTCCATTTAAAATCACCTAGACAATATAAAATACTTAGGAATCTATCATCCAAGACAAACACAGGAATTATATGAACACAACTACAAAACACTCTCCACACAATTAAAACTAGATCTGTTTGGAAAAACATTAATTACTCATGGGTAGGATGAGTTAACATAATAAAAATGACAATCCTACCGAGATTAATTTTCTTACTCAGTGCCAAATCTATCAAACTACCAAGAAACTTTTTTACTGAATTGGAAAAAAACTATAACAAAGTTCATTTGGAAGAGCAAAAGATCAAGAATATCAAGGGAAAAAATGAAAAAAAAATGTGAAGGATGGGGGGGTCATACAGTACCAGATCTTAAACTGTACTATAAAACAGTGATCATCAAAACAATATGGTACTGGCTAAGAGACAGGAGAGAGGATCAGTGGAATAGACTTGGGGTAAGTGACCTCAGCAAGACAGTGTATGATAAACCAAAAGATACTAGCTTTCAGGACAAAAATCCAGTATTTGACAAAAACTCCTGGGAAAATTGTAAAACAGTATGGGAGAGATTAGGTTTAGATCAACATCTCATACCCTACAGGAAGATAAACTCAGAATGGGTGAATGACTTGAATATAAAAAAGGAAACTATAAGTAAATTAGGTGAACACAGAATAGTTTTCCTGACAGGTCTATGGGAAAGGAAAGATTTCCAGACCAAGAAAGAGTTAGAAAATATTGCAAAATGTAAAATAAATAATTTTGATTACATTAAATTAAAAATGTTTTGTACAAACAAAACCAATGCAATCAAAATTAGAAGGTAAGCAACAAATTGGGAAAAAATATTTCTGACAAAAACCTCTGACAAAGGTCCAATTACTCAAATATATAAGCAGTTAAATAAATTGTACAAAAAAGCAAGCCATTCTCCAACTGATAAATGGACAAGGGACATGGATAGATACTTTTCAGATAAAGAAATCAAAACAATCAATAAGCACATGAAAAAGTGTTCTAAATCTCTTATAATTAGAGAAATACAAATAAAAACAGTTGTTTTGTGAGGTATCACCTCACACCTAGCAAATTGGCTAACAACAGCAAAGCAAAGTAATAAATGTTGAAGGGATGTGACAAAATTGAGACACTAAAGCATTGCTGGTGGAGTTGTGAATTGATCCATTCTGGAAGGCAATTTGGAACTATATTCAAGGGGCTTTAAAAGACTGTCTACCTTTTGACCCAGCCATAGTACTGCTGGGTCTGTACCCCAAAGAGATAATAAGGAAAAAGACTTGTACAAGAATATTCATAGCTGTGTTCTTTGTGGTGGCCAAAAATTGGAAAATGAGGGGATGTCCTTCAATTGGGGAATGGCTGAACAAATTGTGGTATATGTTGGTGATGGAATACTATTGTGCTCAAAGGAATAATGAACTGGAGGAATTCCATGTGAACTGGAAAGATCTCCAGGAATTGAAGCAGAGTGAAAGGAGCAGAACCAGGAGAACATTAAACATAGAGAATGATGCACTGTGGCACAATCAAATGTAATAGACTTCTCTACTAGCAGCAATGGTAACTATTATCTTTATGACTGATGAGAAAGAATGTATCCTCATCCAGAGAAAGAACTGTGGGGACAGAAATAAAGAAAAACATAGGATTGATCACATGAGTCGATGGGGATATGATTGAGGATGTAGACCATAAATGATCACGCTAGTGCAAATATTAATAATACGGAAATAGGTCTTGATAAATGACATATGTCAAACCCAGTGGAATCGCTGATTGGCTGGGGAAGGGGGTGGAAGGAGGGAAGTGAAAGAACATGAATCATGTAACCATGGGAAAATATTCTAAATTAATTAATTAAATAAAAAATTTCAATTAAAAAAATAGAAGAGGAGAGCAGAAGAGATTAGAAAGGAGAATCCAAAGATATAACAAGAAATTTACTTAAAACTAAGATTTCACACAGGGTCAAGATAACCAGGTGGAGGCCTTGAGCAAAATTGATTATACTTTATCTTTCATCATTATGGCAGGTGTAGGACTGTAGATCATAGATAAGGGAACCGTAAAAATATCCTTTTGAGATAAGTAAAGGTGTAGTGTAGACTATGTTATGTTTGAGCTGACAAATCAAAAAGGAGGGAGAACAATAATGATCTCAGATGAGATTAAAGCTGAGAGAGAGGTAATTAAAAGAGATAAGAAGGAACATTGCATTATTTCAAAAGGTAGCATAGATAATGAAGCATTATCAACAATAAGTATACCTACACCATTTGTACAGCATCCAGATTTTTACAGGAAAAGCTAAATAAGTAGGAATAGATAATAAAACTATAGTACTGAGAGATTTAAACCTTCTTTTCTCAGAATGAGATAAACCTAACCAAAAAAAATAAGAAAGAAGTTAAAGAAATAAATAAAATCTTAGAGGAGCTAACTATGATAGAAATCTGGAGAGAACAGTATAGGGATACAAAGGAATATACCCTTTTCTCAGTGGCACCTGGTACTTTTAAAAAAATTGATCATATATTAAGACACAAAATTTTTTAAATTAGGTGTGGAGTGGGCAGCTGGGTAGCTCAGTGGATTGAGAGCCAGACCTAGAGACAGGAGGTCCTGGGTTCAAATATGGATTCAGACACTTCCCAGCTGTGTGACCCTGGGCAAGTCACTTAACCCCCATTGCCTAGCCCTGACCACTCTTCTGCCTTGGAAATAATACATAGTATTGATTCCAAGATGGAAGGTAAGGGTTAAAAAAAATTAAATGCATCTTTTTAGATAATAATGCAATAAAATATATTTAATAAGGGAACATGGAATGATGGAATAAAAATAATTGGAGATGAAATAACTTAATCTTAAAGAATGAGTCAATTGTAGAACAAGTCATAGAAACAATAACTTTTTTCTATTTTGTAAAGATATTTTATTTTATTAATTGCATGTAATAACAAATTTCCACATTAGTTTTCCAAAGTTATATGATCCAAATTGTCTCCTTTCCTCCCATTCCTCCCCCTTTCCAGAGCTGGCAAGCAATTCAATATGCATTATATATGTATTATCATGAAATATTATCATATTTCCACATTGTTCAATTTTGTAAGAGAACAATCATATAAAACCAAAACCCCCAAATAATAACCCAAACAAACTAAAGCAAAATAACACACACTTTAATGCACATTTTGACTTTAACAGTTCTTTCTCTGGAGGTGCATAGCATTCTTAGTCATAAGTCCCTCAGAATGGTCCTGGATCACTGTATTGCTGAGAGTAGTTAAGTGAAACAACAATTTTATTAAACAATAATTTTATTATAACAATGAAACAACTTACCCAAACTTATGGAATATAGTAAAAACAGTAATTAGAAGAAAATTTCTATCTCTAAATGCTTATATCAATAAAATAAAGAACAGATCAATGAATTATTGGGCATATAATTTTAAAAATTAGAAAAATTACAAATGAAAAATTCCCAATTATATGCTAAGTTGGGAATTCTAGAAATTAAAGATGAGAATAATCAAATTAAATGTAAAAAACCCAAACCCATTGAATTAATAAATGAAACTGAGTTGGTTTTATGAAAACCCCAACAAAACAGACAAGTCATTTACATTTTTATAAAGAGATTTTAAATAATTTTTGAAAGGAAGAAGGAAACCAAGTCATAAGCATCAAAAAATGAAAAAAGTAGGGGCAGCTTGGTAGCTCAGTGGATTGAGAGCCAGACCTAGAGGCCGGAGGTCCTAGGTTCAAATGTGACCTCAGACACTTCCCAGCTGTGTGACCCTGGGCAAGTCACTTAACCCTTATTGCCTAGTCCTTACTGCTCTTCTGCCTTGGAACTAATACACAATATTGGTCCCAACATGGAAAGTGGGGGGTTAATTTAAAAAAAATGAAAAAGGTGAATTTACCACTAATGAAGATGAAATTCTAAAAACTTATTTGGAGTTATTCTGCCCAATTATATGGCAACTGAGTTTATAATATGAGTGAAATGGGTGAATCTTCAGAAAATATAAATTGTCTAGACTAACAGAGGAGGAAATAGAACACTTAAATAAACCTATTTTAATGAGATACTTCATGTTTCCTTCTTTTTTATCATTCTATTGACTTTGCTTTATTAATTCTTGCTGTCTTGTGAGAACATTAGCTTCTACTTGTCCAATTCTAGTCTTTAAAGACTGGTTTTCATCTAAGATATTTTGATTTTTCTTTTTGGTTTAGTCTATCCTGCTTTTCATGACTTCCAGCAGGTCAATTATGGTCTACAATTGGCTTATTACTTCATTTTATTTCTGTTCTTCTTTTTCCAAGTGAGAATTGAAAGATTGCCGGCCCTCGCTCTGACTCTGGCACGGTAGGTGATGTGGGGGAGAGGTGATCAGGTCACGCTTTGGTAGGTGTAATTTTACCCTCCCTTATAGTGTGGAAATGCCCCAACCCTGCCTACCTTCAAGGCTGGGCCCCGCGGCAGAGCCCCTTTACTTGTTTGATTTTTATTTTTGACATTTTGAGATGCTCTTTGATCGGTTGTGATGAGAGTTTGACAGTTCCTGCTACTCTGCAGCCATCTTCGCTCCCTTGCCAATAAACCTATTTTAGAAAAAGAAACTGAACAGGTCAAAAAAGAATTTCCAAAGAAAAAAGCACCAGGGCCAGAATAAAGTACATTTTACCAAATATTTAAAGATTATCTAATTCCAATATTAAGTAAATTATTTAAAACAATTGGTAAAGAAAGTGTCCTGCCAAATTCCTTTTACGAAACAAATATGTTACTGATACCTTAACTAGAAAGAGCAAAAACAGAGAAATAAATTTATGGGTCAATTTCATTAATGAATATAGATGCAAAAATTCCAAATAAAATATTTGCCAGGAGACCAAAAATAATATATCACAAAGATTATATATTAAGATCGAATGGAATCCCATTTGTACCAGGTATGCAGGGATAGTTTAATATGAAGAAAAAGATTAATGTAATTGATTACTTCAACAACAAAAGTAACAAAAATCATATGATTATATCAATATATGTAGAAAAAACGTTTGACAAAGTACAACACTCAGACCCTATTAAAAAAAAAACACTTGAAATCATTGGGATGAGTGGATTTTTTCTTAGATTAATAAGACATATCTACTTAAAAACCATCAGCAAACTTTATCTGTAATGAGAATCAGTTAGAAGCCTTCTACATAAGATCAGGAGTAAAACAAGAACACCCATTATCACCAATATTGTATAATATTGTGCTAGAAATGCTAGCAATAATAATGAGAAGAAAAAGAAAATGAACGTATCTGAAGAGGCAAAGAGGTAATCAAACTATCTCTTTTCACAGATGATATTTGCAAAAAATGTTAGAGATTCGAATAAAAAAATTAATTGAAATGACTGATAATTTTATCAAAGTAGCAAGATGCAAAATAAACCCACATAAATCATCAGCATTTCTATATATCACAAAATGACTTGCAAGAAGGGATAATAAGAGAGCTGTACTTTTTGTGGTGGCAAAAATATTTGGAAAATGAGGGGGCATCCCCTGATTGGGGGATGGCTGAACAAATTGAGGTATATGGTGGTGATAGAATACTACTGTGCTAAGGAATGATGAAATGTTTGATTTCTTTAAGAAATGGGAAGATCTACATGAAATGATGCAAAGTGAAATAAGCAGAAGTAGGAGAACATTATACAAAGTAACTGAAACATTGTGGGATGATCAAATGTGATCAACTTTGCTACCAAAAAAATACAATGATCCAGGACAACTCTGAGAGACTTCTGAGAAAGAATGCTATCTACAGCTGGAGAAAGAAGTGTTAGAGTAGAAATGCAGAAAAAATATGATTTATTACTTGTTTACAGGTGTATGTGATTTGGGGTTTGGGTTTTAAAAGATTATGCTATTAAAAATGAACAGTATGGAAATAGGTCTTGAGTGATAATACATTTATAGCCCAGTGTCTTGTCAATACTGGGAGGAGGGAGGGGAAAAGGAAGGGAGATGACATGAATTGTGTAACCATGAAGAAAAATTATTTTAAAAAAAGAAGAGATAACCATTTAAAGTAATTATAGACAGAATAAGATACCGAGGAGAATATCTTTCAAAAGAAATCCAAAAACCATATGAACATAACTACAAAACAGTTTTTATACAAATAAAGTCAGATTTGAATAATTGGAGAAATATCAATTGTTCAGGGGTGGGCAGAGCCAATATAATTAAGTAAATTGGCTTATTTTATGCCATCCTAATTAAAATACTAAAATGTTATTTTATTGAATAGAAAAAATAACAATTCATTTGGAAAAATAAAAGGTCATGAATAGCAAAGGAAATGAAAAAATGTTAAGAAAGGAAGTCTAACAGTATCAGATTTTGCACAATATATAAAGTAGTAATTGTCAAAACTGTCTGTACTGCTAAGAAACAGAAAATCAGATCCATGCAAAATGGATAATTTTGAATATATCAAATTGAAAAGGTTTTGTACAAATAAAATTAATGTATCTGAAATTAGAAGGAAATCAATAAGTTGGGAGGAAAACTTTTATGGACTTTCTTTGAAGTCTCATATCTAAAATACAGAGAGGGTTTTGTCAAATAGATAAGGATATGAGGCAATCCTCAATTGAGAAATGGTCAAAAGGTATGAACAGGCAAGTTTTTGGATGAAGAAATCAATGCTATATTTAACTATATAATGAACTGCTCTAAATCAACTGAGATATCGTCTCATAGTTATCAGATTGGACAAAATGATAAAAGGACAAAATGGCAAATGTTGGAATAGATGTGGAAAATGGAGACACTACTACATTGCTGGTGGAACTGTGAACTGATCTGATCATTCTGGAGAACAAGCTGAAATTATACACAAAGAGTTAAAAAAACTGCTTATATCTTTTGACCCAGTAGTACCACTATTAGGTTTATTTCCTAAGGTGACCAAGGGGAAAGGAAAATAAACTATATGTTCTAAAATATTTATAGCAGCTCTTTTTGTGGTGCCACAGAACTAGAACCTGAAGGGATGTTCACCTATTGAGGAATGGCTGAACAAGTTTTGGTATATACTTGTGACGTATTACTGTTGTACCTTAAAAGATAACAAACAAGAGGACCACAAAAAAATCTAGAAAGACTAATATAAAGAGACGCAAAGTGAAGTGAACAGAACCAGGAGAATGTTGTATACATTAATCCCAATAATGTATGAGGACCAACTGTGAATGGCTTAACTATTATCAGCAAGGCAAGGATCCAGGACAACCCCAAGTGACCCATGACAAAAAAGGCTCTCGCATGCCATAGAAGGAAGAGAATTTGAATGCAGGTTGAAGCATACCATTTTTCATTTTATTTCTTCCATGAATTTTTCTCTAGTGTAAGCAAGATGCATCTTGTTTCACAACATAACACACAGGGCAAATGTGCAATATGATATCACATGTAAACTATATATCATATTACTTGCCTGTTGGGGAGGGGGTGAGGTGGGAGGAAGGGAGAATAAAGAAAAAAACAGATTTTTGAACAAAGCTAATGTGAGTATTTGTTTCTCTTTGATAAGCATATTTATTATCATTTATGAAATATTTATAATAAAAAATGAAGCTGACAATAATTTCACAAATGGAAGTCTAAAACTCATTATTTTTTAAAAGATTCCCATAAAATAGAACCAAATTAATTTAGTGTCAACTCCCTTCACCAAATTAGGAGGCTTTTTAAATATTAAGAGGAACAAAGAATATTGATAAGGACAGATTCAGAATAATAAAGGATAATCACAGCCTGATACATCTAGAATCATTGTGATCTGGAACACGGGATTCTAAAGGAAGCAGATCAATATCATGCAGAACCTATTCTATTCCAGAAAGACAACTGAAAGGTCTCTAAATAAAATACGATCCAGACATAGGGTCATTGAGGTAGCTAGACTAAGGATAATGTCTACAACAGATTTTGAAGAAGGAACCATGACTAGGAACAGATATGTATAGTAGGAGTCAGTAAGAAAAAATGTGAAGACTGCTTACAAACCCTGACACCTTTTAGAGTCAGGAATGATTCAAGGAACATAAACAACTTTGTCTAACCAAAAAAAGAGACACATAGAGAAATTATATTGTGCTGAAAATGCCATAAAGAATGAATTAACATCAATATTTCACATACTCACATATAATGAATGGCTTACTCTCTAAATACTTAATAGAAAACTAAATATCTCACAAGGTTAAATAGAAAACAAAACTAATAGTGGGGGGGGGCTCAATATACCAATTTTTGATCTAGTAAAATATAACAAGAAAAAGAAGTGAAGGACCTAAATAGAATTTTAGAAAAATTAGACATGATAGATTTCAGATAAATATGGAATAGTAATAAAATGCTTCTCAAAGGTTTTGGCACCTTAACAAAAAATGAAAATGGTTTGGGGCATAAAATTTGTCACAAAGAAATGAATAAAGGAATAAATACTTGCAAATCCTTTAATTTATCAGAAAGAAATAAAAATTATATTCAGTCAAGGATTGATGAAAAAGCAATTTAAACTAAATGAAGAGCAGATAACAAATCATAGAATCAAAGAACAAATCATAGAAATAATACAGAATTTCATTTAAAATAGTGACACAATGAGACACCATAGTAATATTTATATTATATACATATTATTATGTATATTATACATAAACATATATTATACATACATTATATATTGTACATACATTATATATTATCTTATACATATATGTATATATATACATATATATATATATATGTACTCTCACTGACAAAAGAAAGAACAAATTAACCAATTGGACATGCAACTAAAAAACAAAACTAGAAAACCAATGCAATTTGAAAATTCAATTAGATACCAAAATAGAAATCCTGAAAATCAAAGAAGAAAGAAGTAAAATTGAAAGCCCCAAACCCACTGCATTAATAAAATTAAAAATTGTTTTTTTGAGAGGCAGCTAAGTATCTCAGTAGATAGAATGCTAGGCTTGGAGTTGGGAGGACCTGAGTTCAAAATCTGTCCTTAGACATTTTCTAACTGTGTGACTCTGGGCAAGTCACTTAACCCCAATTACCTAGCCCTTACAACTTTTCTTCCTTGGAAATCATACTTGTATTGATTCTAAGGCAGAATCTAAAGGTTTAAAAAAACTATTTTAAAAATGAGCATTAAATAGATAAATTATTAGTTAACTTGGTTTTTAAGAGAGGAAAATTAAATTATCAGTATAAAAAGGAAATTGTTAGAAATTATTTTGCTCAATTGTATGCAATAAAAAAGCAACCTAAATGAAAATGCTAACTATTTGTTAAAATGTAAAATGGTCAGATTAATAAGAAGTAGGTAAATTAAAGAGCTCCATCTCAAAAATAAAAACGGAATAAGCTCGGGGGCAGCTGAGTAGCTCAGTAGATGGAGAGCCATGCCTAGAGATGGGAGGTCCTAGGTTCAAATCTGACCTCAGACACTTCCCAGCTGTGTGACCCTGGGCAAGTCACTTGACCCCCATTGCCTAGCCCTTACCACTCTTCTGCCTTGGAGCCAATACACAGTATTGACTCCAAGATGGAAGGTAAGGGTTTAAAAAAAAAAAACGGAATAAGCTCTAAGTGAGCTCCCAAAGAGGAAAAAGACCAGGTTGATTTATAAAATAATTTTATCAAATATGAAAAGAATAGTTCATTCCAACATTAACCAAACTACTTAAAAATGAGAAAATAAAGAGGCTTGTCAAATCCTTTCTATGATAAACATATGATCTTAAAATATAAACTACAGAGAAAGTAAACTAAAAGCCAAAATGCCTAAAGAATATTGTAAAATTTTTATATATTATATATATATATATTATAGCAATGAGACAACAGTGACAAATAAGACTGGGTTATAGGAAAGTATATTGGTACAATTTTAAGAAAAGTATCAACATAATAGACTATTGTTAACAAGAATAACAAAAATCATATTATAAAAACAGAAACAGTAACAGAAAAAATCTTTGGAGAAGATACTCATTCCTGCTGCCAATGCTAGAAAACAAAAGGAATAAATGAACCTTTTTTTCAGAATAAGTAATAAATACTAAAACCAACAGCTAGTATCATATGTATAATAGGGATAAACTAGGAGTCTTTTTTCTTTTAACCCTGACCTTCCATCTTGGAATTACTACTGTGTATTGGTTCCAAGGCAGAAGAGTGGTCAGGGCTAGGCAATTGGGGTGACGTGACTTGCTCAGGGCCACATAGTTATCAAGAGTCTGAGACCAAATTTGAACCCAAGTCCTCCTGACTCCAGCCTGGCACCACCACTACTAGTGCTTCCTAGCTGCCCCAACTAGAAGCCTTCCTAATAAGATCAGACGTGAAACAAGAATGTCCACGATCACTGATACTCTTTGATTTCATGCTAGAAATGTTAGCTAGAGCAGTAAAATGAATAGGCATAGGCAAAGAAGAAACAAAATTATTGTTTTTTGCGGTTGACCAGGTGGCTTACTTAGAGAACCATCGTTTTCTAGCTGGCTTCATTCACACTATGAATAGCTATAGTTTTAGGTACTCCAAATTACTAATACCAAATTAAAGCTTCCCTGAGGTTCCATTTTATATCCATCATATTGACAATGATGACTAAAGGGGAAAGTAGCAAACACTGTGGACACTGGCAAGAGAGATGCATTAGTGCCCTTGTGATGGAGCTCTGACTTGGTCCAGCTTCTCTGGAAGACGATTTGCAAATATCTCCACTAAGTTCATAAATCGTTCAACACCTTTTGACCTGGAGACAACACTAGTCAGCCTCTACCCTAAAGAAACCAAGGGAGAAAAAAAATCCCTACCTAAAAGTTCAGGGCATCCCGTGTGGGACAGCTCCTATTGAAACAGTTCTTTTTGAGGTAGTAAAGATGTGTAAACTAAATGGGAATTGAGCAAAACCAGGAGACAGCTGTATTCATTTAGAATCTTGAAAGTAGAATACTTGGAGTATTGGATATCAATTTTAATCTTTACACAGCATTGTCGAGACAAACAGCTTGGAAAGACTCAAGAATTTCAGTCAATGAAATGATCAGCCATCATTCCATAGGGCTGATGTTGAAACTCGCTACCCACCTCCTAACAGACAGATGATGAGCTCAGGGTGCAGATTGAAACATGCCCAATGTGGGAATTTGTTTCACCTACAATGCATTTTTTGTTATTAATAAGGGTTTTTTTTTTGTTTATCCTTTTCTAAGTGGGAGAATGAAAATGACAAAAGGTAAATTTGATTTTTCTTAATAAAAATAAAATTTACAAAATTGAATTTTAAATTTTAATGTTTTTTAATTTTAATTTTAAATTTAATTTTAAATTAAAATGTTAAAATTATACCCATCCCCCCTTCCTTCTCTGCAGGACTGGAGGATTATAGTGTAATGGTTAGAATGGGTTTGACTAAATTATAAAAGTAAAAAATGTTGTGGTTGCCATTTATAAAAATTAACCCTTAAGTCACAAGACTGTAAATAGCTCTAATACCTTTATTATAGTAAGATAAAGATAACAATAGAGGGTAATATAAAAAGGAGGTAAAGAATTATGAATTATCTAGCCTAACAACGCAGAGTCTGTCTTTGAATCTCAGCCTCAGAAACAACCCCCACCCTGCTTCCTGACAGATCTCACCTTACTTCCCTTGACCTACTATCTCTCCTACATCACCCCCCAGGAACCAATCACAATTCCTCAATTAGCCTAGCACCAACCAGGGGGGTTGTAGGTTCAATTCTCCGGTTGCTGATTGACCCAAGTTCAAAACAAATGGAACGGAAGTCTAAATCCCTGATTGATTGATCAAATCAAAATACAAATTCCCTTCTCACAATAGGTATGGTAGGACCAAATCATTCCTCCTACCCTCCATGATGGTCAAAGGATATGAAAATTCAGTTTTCAGATGAAGAAATTAAAGCTATCAATAATCATATTTTAAAAATTAGAAATTGAGGGGCTATCAAACAACAGGGGAATGGCTGAACAAATTGTGGTATATGATGGCAACAGAATACTATTGTGCCATAAGAAATGACAAACAGGATGATTTCAGAAAGACCCATATGAAATGATGCTGAGTGAAATGAGCCGAACCACCAGGAGAACATGGATAAAGCAACAGTGTGGAATGATGAGTTGTGAAAGACAGCTACTCTCAGCAATACAATGACCCAGGACAATTCTGAAGTTCTTTTGACAAAGAATGCTCTCCATCATCAGAGAAAGAACGGTGAGAGCTGGAATGCAGATGGAAATAGCTGATTTATCACTTGTTTATTTGGGGATATGATTTGGGATTTGGGTTTTATAAGATTATTCACTTAAAATGAATAATATAGATATGTTTTACATGATAATATATACATAACCCAGATTGAATTGTTTGTCAACTCTGGGAGGGGGAAGGGAAGAAGGGAGGGAGACAACATGAATCATGTAACTTTGGAAAACTTATGTGTAAATTTGTTATCAAAATAAAATGAAGATAAAATGAAATAAATTTTAATAAATTTTAAAAATAAATCAAATGGTAGTTCAAGTTCATGAGGGTTTTTTTTAATATTTAGCCTTTCTTATGTGTATAGGAATAAAATGTTTTATAATCTCCTATTATACATTGGGCATTTTTACTCCCCACTTTGAGGAAGGTCCTCAACTTGAGCCATAAGTCAAATCTTTCTCCTTGGTAAGGGATTTAGCAAAGTAAGGCTAAAGTAAGCTTAATACCCCTAATTCGAGTTCTGCTTCCTCTAGGATTAAACCTAATTCAACACCATACCTATTTATGGAACCTCAGCCACTATGAGCTTAGTCTAGTGGCTCCTCAATGTCAGAATAGGATTTACTGTTGGAAAAGGGTCCTCAAAAGATCATCCCCTTTAGTGAATTCAACACCATTATTTTATAGATGACAAAACTGAGACTCAGAGAGAAATGACTTTTGTGAGGTCACTAGGTAATAAGTAGGAGAGGTTAGATTTAAACCCAGGGTTTGTAATTATAAACCCAGAAGTCTTTCAGGATGAAACACCCCAGAATGGCATATTTCGCAGCTTGCATTAAAAATTTGAAATTGTATTTGCAGATGCTCTTGGCCTCAGAAATGCTTTGCAAATCTTAAAACATTATATAAATATAGCTTCTTCTCCTCCTCCTCCTCCTCCTCCTCCTCCTCCTCCTCCTCCTCCTCCTCCTCCTCCTCCTCCTCCTCCTCCTCCTTCTTCTTCTTCTTCTTCTTCTTCTTCTTCTTCTTCTTCTTCTTCTTCTTCTTCTTCTTCTTCTTCTTCTTCTTCTTCTTCTTCTTCTTCTTCTTCTTCTTCTTCTTCTTCTTCTTCTTCTTCTTCTTCTTCTTCTTCTTCTTCTTCTTTCTTCTTCTTCTTCTTCTTCTTCTTCTTCTTCTTCTTCTTCTTCTTCTTCTTCTTCTTCTTCTTCTTCTTCTTCTTCTTCTTCTTCTTCTTCTTCTTCTTCTTCTTCTTTCTTCTTCTTCTTCTTCTTCTTCTTCTTCTTCTTCTTCTTCTTCTTCTTCTTCTTCTTCTTCTTCTTCTTCTTCTTCTTCTTCTTCTTCTTCTTCTTCTTCTTCTTCTTCTTCTTCTTCTTCTTCTTCTTCTTCTTCTTCCTCCTCCTCCTCCCCCTATCCCATCTTCTCCTCCTTATTACTATTATTATTATCCTTATGTATGTCCTATAATGCACCCAAATAAGGTTTTGTCTGACCTCCTGGTCAATCTAATGCTCCCAAATTCTCCAAATAAAATGGGATAACTGAGGGGACTCTGGATCTAGAGGTAGGAAGCAATGTAGACTCAAATTCTATTGACTTGGGAATGTCAGTTCGCCTCTGTAGGTCTCAGTTTCCTCATTGTGAAAGGAGGGGTTGGACTTGAGGACCTCCTAATTTTCTTCCAACTCTAAATGTAGTAGCCTCTGATCCCTTCTACTTTGCAAGGTTGTTGGGAGGAAGTACTATAGATATGTGACTCATTATTCTTAATTATAGCTCTGTACTTAGAGTTTTCAGAAACCACTTTTCCTGAGGAATTCATGACCTTATTTCTATTTCAGGAAAAGTACAAGTCATTAAAGCAGCACTGAATACCAATAATACAGCTGCCCTTTGCAGGATTCATTCAGCAGCTGTGTGAAACAGGCCTTTGGCCTTTAGCAGCTAAAATTAGCTCATTTCTCGCATTTTCTACCTTGAAGAAAATGCCCCAGGAAGCTGAATGCTCCCTCTTGCTTATCGCTAGTTCCATTGACAAGCTTTGCAGAAAAAATAAAATGAAATCAGTGATGAAAGCCATCATTTCCAGCAGAATTCATGTCCTGTCTTTGCCCCCCAGTCCATAAAATAAGGACACATATGATCCTTGTAGCAACTCCCAGGTTTGTTGTAAGGAGAGGGATTTTTAAAAACTCTTACCTTCTATCTTAGAATCGGTAATATATATAGGTTCTAAGCAGAAGAATAGTAGGAGTTAGGCAATGGGAAATGAGAAGCTTGTCCATGGTCACACAGGTAGGAAGTATCTGAGGTTAGATTTCAACTTAAGACCTTCTGTCTCCAAGCCTAGCTCTCTATCCATTGGGCCACCCAGCTGTCCCCCAGGAGAGGGATTTATAAACCTGCAAAGGTTTTAAATATTGCCCTTGGCCTAGAGTGGGAGCTTCTCAGAGGAGGCACCAAGCACTGGGCTCCAGGGGGTCCAGATTCAGTCCTAGGGGAGCCTGACTACAAGGAGAACGCAATAGGTTTTTTCTCCCACTCTTTGGTTATTATGCTCCCATCCCCAAGCATAACAGGAAAAAAATCTCTTAAATAAAATGATCTGGGTCATGTCCAAAGTCTCCTCAAAGGGGACTAAATGAAGTCATAGCTATCAGGTATAAAACATTTCTTTATCTCCCTTCATCACTAAAGGAGTGCTTAATACCCAAGACGTCATCCAAGAAGCCTTTCCCAGTGCCCATGGCTACTTTCCCCAAGCTCTATTGATTTAGGTAAAATGAACATATTTATATTTATTCTATATTTCTATATATATATATATACATATATATATATACTTATCCACTTGTCTTCCCTAGGAAGAAGCACCAGCTCCTTCTTGTGAGTAGGAATGATCTCACTTGTTGCTTTGGTGCCTAGCACAGTATGTGGAACACAGTAAGAGCTTAATAACTGCATGTTTGTTTGGTTTTTTAAACCCTTATCTTCCATCTTAGAATTAATACTGTATATTGGTTGTAAGGCAGAAGAGCAGTAAGGGCTAGGCACAAATTTGGGGGTTAAGTGACTTGCCCAGGGTCACACAACTAGGAAGTGTCTAAGGTCAGATTTGAACCTAGGATCTCCCATCTCTAGGTCTAGCTCTCAATCTACTGAGCCACTTAGTTGCCCCCAATAAAAACATGTTAATGGATGGCTAAACACATCCACAAATACTTAAATGGGAAATAATAACCCATCCCCTCTGCCATACTTTCTTGGGAGGTAAAGACATGTCTAAGATATTCCACATGGACTGTAGATCTATTCTATCTGAGTAATGGTTGGTCAGTCAAGTGTAGCTTGAGTTGGAAGTCCTTTCAGCTGCAGTATTCTCCTGGTGGGAGTCATCTTCTCCCCTGAGAAGAGAACAGTTGTAGGAATCTGGGTAATGAGCCCTGACTCAGGAACTCCGGACATCCTGAACTCATGATGTACTAGTTGCTGAGATTAGAAAGCCAGAGCTCTCAAGAGATGATCTCAGACTCAAGATTGCCATTTGATGACCAAGCTCAAGCAAGAAACATGAAACAGAAGAGATGGCCAGAGACTTGAGGTCCTGAATCACACTCTCCTCAACCAGCACAAGGCCATTGGCTTGGCCTTGCGATCAACCACCATGGCCATCTGGAGTTCAGGGGCAGGGGACAGAAATTCTTTCTTCTCCATAGCAAAAGAGAGTCCCAAAAAGAGCCTGGTAGGGATCCAAGTGATGCACTCAAAAGAGAGGTGTGTGGAGCTGTTAGACAGCTCTCATGTCTTATTGATCACCCACTTCTTCCTGATTCAACAGTCAATCATCTGTAACATCCTCTCCACAGTCCCAGGGACCACTAAGGGATTTCTCCAGCAGAGTCAAGGGTAAGTCCTTGGGTACTGAACCAGAGTATTTCCATTTATCCATTGGATACATGCCCAACCCCAGGGAAGACACTCTAATCCATTGGTTCAAAGAGTATTCATCATCACCCCTATTATGTAAGTGAGTTATTCATCACAGTTCAGCTACTGTCTGATATGAACTTCCTGTCCCTCCAAAACCTTAATATAAAATATAACAGATCTTAAAGTGATTTTTAAAAATATTATTTTAAAGTGATAGAACTTCTGATATTATCATGCAGCAAATACTATTTCAGGATCAGAAAGGTGATATTCCCACCCTAATCTCCTCTGTTCAGGCCATTTCTGGAGGGTTTTGTTGACAAGCTAGAGTATTCCATAAGAGGACAATTAGATTAATAAAGGGTCTCCAAATCATTCTAGATGAGAAAGAGTGTTTGGCTTAGACAAGAGAAGACTTAGAAGGGTGAAAGACTTGTCTGAAGTTAATAAATGGCAGAGACAAAGATAGTCCCCGCTCTCAAGAAGCTCACAATCTAATGGGAACAAAAACCATGCAAACAGCCATATACAAGTAAGAGATAGGTAAGATAAACTAGAGATAATCTCTGAGAGAAAACTCTGGAATTAAGGAGCAGCAGGGAAGGATTCTTGCAGGGTTTTAGCTGAGATTTAAAGAAGCCAGGGAATCCAGGAGGCCAAAATGAGGTGGAAAAGAATTCCAGGAATGAGGGAAGGCCAGTGAAAATCCCTGGAGGTAGGAGGAGTATCGAATAACAAGGAGGCCAGTGTCATTGGGGGGAAGAATATGAAAGTGGGAATTAAGGTAGGAGAAATCTGGAAAGGTAGGAATAGATCCAATTATAAAGACTTTTAAAAATGAGAGGATTTTATATTTGATCCTGAAGGTAATAGGAAGCCATTGGAGTTTAATAAATAGAAGGTGGCATGGTGAGATCTGTGCATGACCTGATGAAAATCTGGCAAAGGAAACTGAAAAAGGGCAGGCAGATAGGTAGGAGGAGAACCAGGACATTGCAATGTCACAAAACCTAGAGAGAAGAGAGGCTCAAGAAGAAGGTGGTCTACAGTGTCAATGGCTGGAAAGATGTCAAGAAGGATGAGAATTGAGAAAAGCTCATTAGACAATTACGAGATCATCAGTAACTTTGGAGACAGCAGTTTCATTTAAATGCTGAGGTTGGAAACCAGACTGTGGAAAATGAAGAACAGAGTGAGAAAAAAAAGTCAATGAAGGCATCTATTGTAGACTTCATCCTCAAAGAGTTTAGCCAGGACAAGAAGGAGAAATATAGGATGATAGCCAGTAGGAGTGAATGGAAAAAGTGGTGACTTTTTGAAGCTGAGTAAGACAGGCATGTCTGCTGACAGTAGGAAAAAAGTGATCGATATGGAGAGATTGAAGGTAAGTAAGCAAATAACAGTGATAGAGGGAACTTTCTTCTGGAGAAGGTAAGATTCGTTTGTTCATGTAGAGGTGTTTGCCTTGGCAAACAGAATGGCCACTTCTTTATGTGAGACATGGGTGAAGGAAACTCTAGGAGAAGGCATCTGAGATAAGGAATGAAGAAGAGGAAGATCTCAGTGAATGAGCAGATTTTTTTCATCATCAGAAATAAGAGACAAAGTTCTCAGCTGAGAGAATAGGGAGAAGGGGAACTATGGGAGATTTGAGGAATGATGAAGAGGTTTGGAAGAGCTGTTATAGGGAGTGGGATGGTGAATTGATCAGAGAGAAAAGATTGCCTTGCCACAGTGAAGGCTCAGTTGTGATGATGAAATAATCTGGAAAAGGCCCAGTCAGCACAATTTCATAATCTTCAGATCTGTTCACAAACACAAGAGTTGAGTGAAGGTAGCAGATGGTGGGAGTAATCTGACGCTGTGGTTTGGAAGGGCAAAATCTTTGATAAGATAGAGAGTACCAGGGACTTGAAAATAGCCTTTGGGGCATTGGCAGCAGTTGACCCCACACCTGGTTCCCTCTTGGCTGGACCTGGGAGTCACCAAACCCTCTGTGGGTGCCAAGGCCATAGTAGGGCCATTCTTAGAGAGCAACATGGCCATCATGGTGGTAAGTGAAGACAGCCTCCAGAGTGTGGCTTTCCAGAGGATGAATGAACTTAGCAGCTGAAGACTGAATAATTGTAACAAGCTTTAATTATTTAAATAAAAAGTTAAAAATTTAAATATTGATGTCTTAAACTATTTGGTGAGACTTCATCTGCCATCTTTAAAACCATGCTCACATGTGTATGCACTTCATTTTTCCCCCTCGGCATATGATTTCACTATTCAATGTAGAGACTAGCTGCTTGGTAACCTCAGAGTGTTAGTGTATTACTTTGTGTACTGTGAGGTTCAAGTACTTGTGCAGGTCACACAATCAGGATACATTGGTGGAAGGAACTGAGTCAAGGTCTTGCCCGTGCCATGGCCAGCATCTTGTCCATTATGCAACACTGCTTCTCAACAAGTCACATTAAATTTCCATAGGCTTAAATGATCACAGATTTGGATCTGGAAGGGACCCTACAGGCCATCTAGTCTCCCATTTTACCAATGAGAAACTGAGGACCTGGAGCAGAGACAGACTCTCATCTGAGGTTCTTAGACTCCAAGGTCATTCCTCTTTCCATTGTATTGTATTTGCAAATTATCTTATATTCAAGTCCTTGTTTGATCATATAATTGATGGATTGTTGGTAACACAAAAAAATAGCTACACTGGGAACTCACCCACCAATTTGGATTTTCAAAAGGTATATTTAGAAAAGAGATGTCAAACTCACTACGGGGACTGAACCCGATTAAAATGAAATTGGGAATGTTTAACATTAAAAATGCAATACACCACTTTTGTTGTTCATTTGTTTTAGTCACTCACCACTCTTTGGGATGTTTTTGGGGTTTTCTTGGCAAAGATATTGGAGAAGTTTGCCATTTCCTTCTCCACAAGACTACATAAATAATACTAATATGTGGCTTTCTAAGTCACTACTTGGTCTGATCAGTTTCTGTTTGATTTTGACATCATTGATGGAGAAGATGAAAGTAAGATCAGAGAAAAGATTATAAACATATTCCATGAATGAATCTGTAAAAAGATTGTCAGAAATGCTATGGCCAGGATGAACTAAGGTTTCCCAGTGAGGCTAAGTACAATAAAAGAGGTTGTTTTTGTTTTTGTTTTTTTAAGTTTAAACATGGAAAAGAGGAAGATGAAGTGGATGGGATAATGGTGACTGACCACAACGAAGTTGGAGCTGTCCAATTCTTACTGGAAAGGAAGGACTTTTGCACTGAAAATTACATATTAAAAAGAGTCACCAACACATTCAGACCTGATAATTAAGGAGTTAATAAGAAATCATCCTTTGAGGTTTCAAGTCACAAGGCTGGCTTTATCTTGGGTATTCAAAGAATTGATCCCTGTGATTGCTGAGCAATCTATGAAGAGGATGGAAAGTGAGAGAAGTACTTCAAGACTGGAGAACATCAATATTTTTCTAATTTTCAAAAAAGAAAACGTAAAGATAAAAGTCTGCAAAGTATAAATCATTGAGGCTGACTTTCATTCTTGAGAACATTTCAGAATAGATAATTAAAAAGTAGAAAAAGAACCAGTGATCACAAAGGATCAGCACAAATCCACCGGGAAGTGATCATGCCAGGTCAATCTCATTTCTTTCTTTGACAGAGTTTCTAAACTTATTGTTATTTATATTATTAATATATATTAATAATTATATATAATATATAATAATTAATAATAACACATTATTAATATATGTTGTTATATAATATAGAAATATATATATATATTTATAAACTATAAATATATTCTAAACAATGACACATGTAAAACCCAATGGAATTGTGTGTCAGCTATGGGAGGAGGAGTGGGGGAGGGAAGCACATGAATCTTGTCACCATGGAAAAATATTCTAAATTAACTAATTAAATAAAAATTTCCTCCAAAATAAATAAATAAATGAGCTTATTGATCAGGAGAAGGATGCACATATACTTTGCTTATCTCTTAGTAAAGCATTTGATAAAATATCTCCACAGCATGCTTGGAGGAAAGATGGAGAGATGGAGACTAGCCACTATAGTCAGGTAGATTTGAAATTGATTGAAAGACTAGACTTAAAGGAAATGTTCCAATATCAACTTGACTTTTGGGTGCCCCAGGGATCTGGGCTTAGCCATGAGCTCTTTAACACATTTTATTGATGACCTGGATGAAGGTATAGATAGTCTTCCTTATTAAATTTGTGGATAGCTAACACACTGGTTCAAAGCAAAGTTCCAAAAAGATGTTGACATGTTAGGTTGTCAGTCTGAATACCAGAGGAGGAAATTCAGCAAGGATAGCAAAGTCTCAAGCATCAGTTTAAAAAAATCTACTTTAAAAATACAATTTCGATGAGGTATTATTAGACAGTTATTCTCTAAAAAAAGATCCAATGGACCTCATGCTAGAGGTCAGCAATATGATTTAGCAGCTCCAAAAACTAATGTGGTCTTTGCCTACGCAAGAGGAAAGGAACAAGCATTTAATAAGCACCTACCATGTGCCAAATACTGTGCATATTATCTCATTTGCTCCTCACAACAATATTTAGAGGTAAATACTGTTATTTCCCCATTTTACAGCTGAGGAAACTGAGCCAAACAGAGACTAAGTGACTTTCCCAAAATCACAGGTAGTAAATGTCTGAGGCTAGATTTGAACTCAAATCTTCTAAGTTCTAGGTCCAGTACTCTATCCACTAGGACACCACTGAGATGCTCTAGAATCTTCTGCACAGATAGTAACAGGTTTCAGGGAAAGGAGGTAAGAGTTCCTCTGTATATTACTTTAGTCAGCTCTCATCTGGGCACTGCAGGGGGATATTGATAAGCTAGGGAGGCAAACTTAGCTTGGGGGGAATGTGGAATATGGAGAAAATGATGTTAGGTCTGCAGAACTGAAAGACAAAAGGACCTCGTGCACCATTTAAGAAGGCCCTCACTCAGTATCTTTGCCAAGAAAACCCCAAATGGGGTCATGATGAGACAGCCACAACTGGACAGAAAACACTCAGAAATATGCTTTGAACTGCAGAATCAGAGCTGGAAGGTGCCTTGGGGACTGTCCTGTCCAACTCATGATTTCTGTTTAGACTCCAATGAAGGTATGCCTAGCAATGCATGTGTTGGGCAATTTGCAGAGTTGCCTGGGCTGCTGAGAAATTAAGACATTTCTTTAAGCAAAGGTTGACTGGCTGCTTGTTGGACAAGAACACTATCCACATTCCGAGGAAAATCTGTGGAAGAAGAAACACAGAAGAAAAACAACTGCTTGATCATGTGGGTCAATGGGGATATGACTGGGGTTGTAAACCCTAAATGATCACCCTGGTGCCAATATCAACAATATGGAAGTAGGTCTTGATCAATGACACATGTAAAACCCAGTGGAATTGTGGGTCAGCTATGGGAGGGGGAGTGGAGGGAGGAGAAGGAAAGAACATGAATCTTGTAACCACAGAAAAATATTCTAAATTAACTCATTAAATAAAATGTTTTTAAAAAGACACAAAAAGAATCTCATGTCCAGTCTATCCAACTAACAGTCAGCCTTTGTTTGAAGATACTTCCTAAGCGAGAGCCGATGACTCTAAGCTAGTGCAATCCACTTTGGGATAGATCTTATTATAAGGAGATATGGTACAATAGGGGCAGTGGGGTTTGGTCACGGGTTCAAATACTGCCTCCAACTCTTACTAGTTATGTGACTGCAGACAATGGAACAGTCTAAGTCAGTTCTTCCACTTTAGAAATGGCCACAATCATAGTGGTGATCCCTTCATTTATGCTGAAGAATGAGGGGAATGTGTGCTGTGTCTCTCAATCAGAACTAGGCTCATTCTTTCTCCAAAAGCTGGCCCTCCAAATACTGAAACACAACTAGCAAGTCTCCCTCCAACCTTCTCTAAGATAAACATCCCCAATTCTTTCATCCAGCTCCCGAATGGCAGATCCTCAGGGCCCTTCACCATCCTCATTTTCCTCTTCTGGCTCTCCAGCTTATTCATACAAGATTCCAAATGTGGCCTGATGAGGACAAAGGGAAGCATACCAGTGCTGCCTATAGACCCCACATTTATTAAATGCTCTCTGTAGGCTCTGTACCCAGAAGGCACTAATGGATGCTCTATAGATCCAAAGTTGTTGTGGTTTCATCACTCAGTCCTGTGTGACTCTTCATGACCCCATCGACCATAGTTATCCATGGGGCTTTCTTGCAAGGATACTGGAGTGGTTTGCCAATTGCTTCTCCAATGGATCCAGTGGGATCTTTTGTCAATAACAAGAAAGACATTCCTGACCAACCACCACTTGGCTTGGAACCATTGGTTTCAGCAAATGGAGGAATTTTGAATGTTGTAGAAGAGTTCACTTTCCTTGGTGGTATTCTTTTCAAGGATGCCACATAGATGATGATGCAGATTATGCACACATCACCAGAGCTAGCTCTGTGTTTGGGAGATTCCAAAAGAAAGTTTGGGAAAGGAGAGCATTAGGCTACCTACCACACTGAAGGTCTACAGAGCCATTGTGCTGATCTCATTGTTGTATACGGTGACACTTGGATGGTAGACTAGCACCATGTTGGGAAATGGAACCACCTCTATCTGAATTGTCTCATGGAGATTATCTGACAAGTGAAGATACCAGACACCGAGGTCTTTTCTTGAGCTGAACTGCCAAACATTCAAACTGTACTACAGGGAGCATCACTCCGACAGACTGGACATGTTTGCCTAAAAGTCTGTTTTGCTGAGAACTCACTCAAGTGCTCACACAGAGGACAAAAGTGATACAAGGGCACTCTTAAAGGCTCTCTGAAGAACCTCAGAGATATGTAGGACTACGGCGTGCCTGCATCCAAGAAGTTGTGTGCTCTCTGAGCAAAGCAGACTTGCAGGAACTCAAAAGAAAGACAAGATCGACAAATTTAGAGATGTCTCCATCTCAAATGTTCACGTGAGCTATTTGTGCCTAACCTGTGGTAGAGCCCCCCAAGCTCATATGAACTGGATCAGTCACATTAGACACACTATACTTTGACCTCGACCCAGCAATGTCATTTTGCTCTTCTTTCAGTATGAAGGACAACCACCAATCTTTATGCTAATCACTGGGGAATTCGAGTCCTGTTTTCTCTGAAGAAAGCTTGATAAGATTGGCTTTAGTTTTGGTTTCTTTATCGTGTAACATAAGAAATCATTTCCCCCAAATCCCATTAGTTGGCTGCCATAATGTGTTATGGCAGCTAACATGATCTAGGGAGATATTAAGAAAGTTATAATTCTCAGGAATAAGGAGTGACTAGTTTCAGATTTTTTTTTCAAACAGACTCCAACTATATTACAGTAAAATGCTATGTGAAATGTTTCAGAAAGGAGAAATTCCAAGAAAGGGTGATCAGAATGGTGAAGATTCCAGGGTGATTCCATTTGAGAGTCAGTTAAAGGAACTGGGGGCGCTCAGCCTGGCTAAGAGGTAAGAATACTTGAAAGGTAGTCATGGAGAATTAGACTAGAATTTTTTTGGCTCCAGGAGCAATAGGTTCCAAAAACAAGTTGAAGTTTAAGGTAAGATCAATTTCTCAACTGCTGCCTTGGCAGGTCCTAGGTAACTCCATATTGAATGGCTTTCAGGAGGGACTCGATTATCACTTATGCACTTGTCACATTAGTTAGTGGGGATTCTTTCCAGGTATAGGTTGGACCAGATGGTTACTGAGGTCCCTTCCAACTCTGGAATTTTGTGATTCTGTGATTTATTTTTCCCCCTTTTCCCACAAAAGTCCCGACTCTTTAAAAATGGTCCAAAAGAAGATATCCTTGAGGGTAGGATGTTGTTTTTTCCCCCGTGCCTACCATGGTGTTTTGTACAGAGTCAACACCTAATATGTTCATTGAATTAAACTTTTAAAGCCATTGAAAAAACTCAGAAATCCCTTTTGAGATTTTCCACAAATTTCTTATCTACCATCTCACCTTTCATTAAAATCTGCTTTTCCTTAAGCCCTGACTTTCAAAATAATTTTTAAAATTTCTTGTGTTCAGTTATATTCAATTCTTTGTGACCCCAATTGGGATTTTCTTGGCAAAAACCTAGAGTGGTTTACCATTTCCTTCTCCAGCTCATCTTATTATATTTATTAATATATTAAATTCATAATGAGGAAACTAAGGCAAATAGTGTTAAGTGACTTGCCATGGGTCACATAGGTAGTATCTGAGTCTGAATTTGAACTCAGGTCTTCCTGATTCTAAGTTCAGCAATCTATCCTTGGTGCCAACTATTGGCCCCTTAAAACTTAAAAAAAAAATCCTTACTTGTTTGTCTTAGAATTGATGATAAATATTGGTTCAAAGGTAGAAGAGAGGTGAGGACTATAAAGGTTAAAATTATGGCTGAGACTGAATGTAATTAATATTTTTGGTCTCTAAGGATTTTATTTATAAAATCCTAATGAATACCCAAGTCAGCTGGAAATTTTTATGTTGATTTAATTGATAGTGGAGGAGATTAAGGAGAAGGAAGAAGGAAAGGAGTAGGTTTCTTCCCCCCCCCCCACCTCCCATCCCCAGCCTGGTAGGGAAATTAGGAGATAAGGTTTTGGAGTATGAAGGAGGAAGGAGTCAGGATTGAACTCCAAAAGGGAAAAGACTAAGCCAAGATGCCCAAACCTGAAATCAGCTCCAGGGTAAAACTCACCACCAAACCCAGACAATAGCTGCCGCCACTCCAAGATGTCAGAATGCTTAGCACACTGACAGTCAGAGTCGTCTCTCGGGGGGGGGGGGGGGGGGGGGAAGGAAGAGACAGGAAGTGAAGTGCCTTATATAAAATCACTTTTCTGTGTCTCATTTTTACCAATGATCGCATAGCTTGACTTAGGACAACCCAGGGGTCTGTCCGCTTTTTCTGCACATGTCTGTTGCCTTTTTCTCAGATATTTAATCTTTGAGTTTGGTGCAGACCTTCCTAATCCTGTTAAACTAAGGAGGGTGGGGAAAATGTGGACTTCTCAAGACCTGATTCTGTTATTCCAAGTATCTCTATTGTTATTGATCAGGAAATAGCTAAATCAAATCTTCTAAAGAATGGTCTGATTAGGGTGGAATAGTTTTAAAATTCACAGGACTACGTGATTGGGATCAAGTAACTTGCCCAGGGTCACAGAGCTAGGAAGTTTCTGAGTCCCCCTTAAAATTTAAATGACTCTTACTAAGATGTCAACATTTTCTACTAACTTCCATGGAAAATGAACAATATTTCAGTTATATTATAGGCTAAATAAGTTTCTAGGGATGGTGTGGGACCTCAAGCACCATTTATAATATTGTTTTAGTGGGAAAATGCCTTCCTAAATTCCAAAACAACTGAGTTGCTTACAAACATTTAGAACACAACTGATGGGGGCTATTCGTATATTGTTATGAGCTGTGAGAATCCTAGATCACAGTTCTTTTTTTTTCCAACTTAAGTGAAAATTTTTATTTAATTAATTTAGAATATTTTTCCATAGTTACATGACTCAGGTTCTTTCCCTCCCCTCGTTCCCCCCCCCCATAGCTAACACACAATTCCACTGGGTTTTCCACATACTAGATCCCTGTTCTAAAGCTAAAGGAACCTCATTTGACAGACAAGGTCCCAAAGAGAGGAAGAGATGCGCCCAGAATCACACGAGTCATAAGTAGCAGAGCTGGAATTCATACTCCGGTCCTCAGATCCCAAAGCCAGAGATGGTTCCCCCAGACTAGCCTGTCTCCCTCTCCTGACGCGATAGGGACATCTTTGTCATCATTTTAGTTCCTTACCCCCAAAGTGCTCCGAGCTTTGTACAAATCACCAAGAGTAAACAATGTTTTAAAAGATGACTTTACTATGGATAAGGTGTCTTTGAAAGCTTTTTGATTGCCTGGCTAATATGGCCATTTTACAGTCACCCAGTTCAAAATCTGATTTTATATTCACATTTACAAAAGCTTTTGATAAAGTTTCAAAGTGAGAAATCCTTCAGGCTGGCCAGATGATTCTTTTGGAGGTGGCTTCATTCCTCGATGCTGTCCTTTTGGCGCTCGGAGGCTGGCATCGGAGAAGGAGCAGCCAGCTACAATGACTGTGACTCTGCTCTCATTTCTGGCCATCTCTGGGCATTTTCCAAAGATGTCAAAAATAAGGCTTTGTCAGAGGTGGAGGCCGGCTCTTCTTGCACCCCAGAGACCACAGTTGGGTCTACAGTCCTCGTCGTTTGGGATTTCCACACTTGAGGTAGACCTGAGGACTTGTCGTTATATTCAGCTAAGCTGGGACTCTGTTTACTCCCCAAACTTGGAAGGCCAGGGGCTGCTTGGCCCGTCAGGGCTTTTTGAGGAGGATTTCTGGCCAGGATGTGGTCCAGCTGGGTCATTCGGAAGTCTTGGACTTTGTAAAAGTTCTGGAGGTACTTGGAGTGTCGGGCATTGGAGGAGTACAGAAATTGGGAAGATTTTGAAGTCAGCTCACTCTCAGAGCTTCTTTCAGATACTGGACTCCCTCTTGGGGCCAAACGCTCATCAGAAGACGTTTGAAGCAGGGAGATGTTTCTCCTCTGAGGATACCTGCGAGGCATGTTATCATCTATTTGCCACTTATTTAAGAGCGTTTTCTTCGGACAGAGAGCGGCAGTGAATGATTCACTTATTAAGGCTTTGATCATTTCATTGTTCTTTTTCAGAACAAGATTCGTTCTTGTGCCTGTTGTCATTTCATCTTCTTTTTTCAGGTGACATTTGTCTCTGGTTAAGAGAAACATTTGTATGTACGCCGGCTCGTGAAAAATGATGGGGTTAGTCTTACTTAGGACCTGTGGAGTTAAACACAAAAAGGCTATTTAGGTCTCCTCCTGGACACAAGCCAGCCATCTTATATACAAATAGACGCACTCCAATGACCGCCATAAACTCCAGAATTTAGGCAGAATATCTCGTGATAGTCAAACACACCAAGAATGTGTCCCTGGTAGTAACCGATGTCTCTTTTAGCTAATGTCGCTTAAGTACAAGTGGAGTGTTTTATAGCTAACCTAGCGGTTCTCAGCCTTTTTGATCTCAAGACCCCTTTATACACTTTAAAATTGCTGAGAGTCTTCTAGAGGTTTTTATGTGGGTTATGTCGATCAAGATTTATGCTATTAGAAATTACAATGTCTTAGTATTGTTATGAAAATAGTTTTGATCTTGCAATTGCCCTGAAATGGTCTTGGGGAGTCCATATTTTGAGAACTCTTGGTCTAATCTTTTTAAATTATATAATTAAGGGGGCAGCTGGGTGGCTCAGTGGATGGAGAGCCAGACCTACAGATGGGAGGTCCTAGGTTCAAATCTGGCCTCAGACACTTCCCAGCTGGGTGACCCTGGGCAAGTCACTTGACCCCCATGGCCTAGCCCTGACCACTCTTCTGCCTTGGAACCAATACACAGTATTGACTCCAAGACAGAAGATGAGGGGTTAAAAAAATTATGTAATCAATCTCCAATAAAATCTCCCTCAAAGTACCTATTAGAAAATATTTGTAGAATGGATTATTGGTGGAACCTGGTGTGATCTTCCTTGCATTCTTGGGTTCTTATTCTCCAAAAGCAATAAATACACAGAAAATGGATTGAATTGAAGGGATCTAGAGAGTCTGTATGCAAACGCTGGATGTCCAGAGCATGCTTCCTTTCTCCTGCAGGCAACACCCCAGGGATGCCCACTCTCCTCATTGACTGAGTAGTGGGGAAACTGAAGGGTCAAATCGTACCTCTTCCATGTACTACCTGAGTGCCCACCGGCAAGTTGCTTTAACTTTCTGAGCCTGAGTGTCCTCATCTGTAAAATGATGGAGTCGGGTGAAAAGGCTCTCAAGGCCCCTTCCAGCTCTAAAGCTCTAATGCCATGAACCCGGTCCTTGGTCACATCCCCCCTCACTAGATGCTTGATCATCTCCTTTGCTTTGGCGAGAAGGGCAGGTCTTAGCGAGACCCCCACCAAATGTTGAGCCACTGGAAGCACAAAGTTCTAAAAGGAAGACCAGGAGGATAGAGGAGGAGGTGACGCTCACTAGGACGCCACAAGGAGTTCTCTGTGCCTCCCTGGCCATTCAGAGCTGATAGGGATGTGTTGTTTGGCAGGCAGCATCCCTCCTCCACCAGGACAGGGGTTTTCTTTCAGAAGAAGAACCCTGAGGTGTGGGGAGCTGGGCATAACGAACACGCTCCACTGGACAAGCCTTGCATTGTGGGGCGCAGCCTAGCTTCCTGCCAGGCTTACATTTCTGATGGGTGGAAAGGCAGAGCTCCTCACCAGGAACTTTGACTCTAAAAATCTTTTGGAATGGATGAGTCTGAATGCAGACTGAAACCCAGCAGAAGTCATTTTCTCCCTTTTTCATTTGAGATCCCGTCCACAAAACAACTAAGATAGTAAAATATTTTGCGTGATTCCACAGGGAAAATCTCTGTCCCAATACGTATTGCTTCAGGGAGTGGGGAAGGCAGAAATAGAAGGAGGGACAATAAGAAGGAAGAGATTTGGAATTCCAAACTTTAAAAAAGTGAATGTTTCCTAGCTGTGTGACCCTGCACAAGTCACTTGACCCCCACTGGCTAGCCCTTACCACTCTTCTACCTTGGAACCAGTACACAGTATTGATTCCTAGACGGAAGGGGAGGGTTTTAGAAGAAAAAAAGTGAATGTAAAAAAGTATTGTTATCTGTAAGAGGGGAAAAAATAAAAATCTTTTGATAACTACTTCAACATTAATTTCCTTTGTAATCCAATGTTTTATTTTGTGCATTTAAAACATGTGCATGTATGTGTGCCAGGGTTATGTGTGTGTGTGTACATGTGTAGACACACGTGTGTCTGTGCATGGGTCTGCATGTGGGGAAGGGAGAGAGAAATAGAGAGAAAAGGAGAGACAAGCCACAGGGGCATCCCTCTAGGTAGCAGAACTGACGAGAGCACCAGGAAAGCCTGGCTGCACTCAGGGAGGACAGCAGAACCCACATCAGGGCAAGAGTCAAGCAATCACTGAGCAGCTGTTATAGGTCGGGCTCTGGGATCAGATCTGCGGATACAAATGGAAAAAATGAAAAGCCACTGAAGCTCTCAGGAAACACATCTAAATGTAAATACACAGAGCGAGGAGAGATCATATGTAGAATTTAAATATGCCAGTGTGCATGTAGACACACACATTGATGTATACCTGTATATACACTGTGTACGTGTATACACACTTATAGTACATACAGTTAAATCATCTCTATAATATCTTTATCCACCTATCATCTTTTTCTTTCTTTTTTCTTTCTCCCTTTTCTCTCCTTTCTTTCTTTTCTTTCTTTTTCTTTCCTCCTTTCATTCTTTCCTCCTTTTCTTCTCTTTCTTTCTTCTCTTCCTCTCTCCTTCCCTCCCCCCTCTCCTCTCTCTCTCTCTGTCTCTCTCTCTGTGTCTTTCTCTATCTCTGTCTCTCTGTGTGTTTCTCTCTCTCTGTCTCTGTCTCTCTCCCTCTCTGTCTCTTTGTCTCTGTCTGTCTCTCTCTGTCTCTCTGTCTCTGTTTCTCTCTCTGTGTGTCTCTTTCTGTCTCTCTCCGTCTCTCTGTCTCTCTCTGTCTCTGCCCCCCCCCTCTCTGTCTGTATGTCTCTCTGTCTCTCTGTCTCTCTCTCTCTGTGTATCTGTCTCTGTCTGTCTGTCTGTCTCTCCCTCTCTCTCTCTGTCTCTCTCTCCTTCCTCCCTCTCTCTGTCTCTCCCTTCTGTCTCTCTCTCTGTCTCTCTGTCTCTGTCTCTCTCTGTGTCTCTCTCTCCCTCTCTCTCCTTCGCCCCCCTCTCTCTGTCTCTGTCTCTCTCCCTCTCCCTCTGTCTCCCCCCCGTCTCCCTTTCTCTCTCTCTCCCTCTGCCCCCCCTCTCCCCTCCTCTCTCTCTGTCTCTCTCTCCTTCCTCCCTCTCTCTGTCTCTCCCTTCTGTCTCTCTCTCTGTCTCTCTGTCTCTGTCTCTCTCTCTCCTTCACCCCCCTCTCTCTGTCTCTCTCTCTCTCTCCCTTTCCCTCTGTCTCCCTCCCTCTGTCTCCCTTTCTCTCTCTCTCCCTCTCTCTCCCCCCCGCTCTCTCCCCTCCTCTCTCTCTGTCTCTCTCCCTCTCTCCATCTATATATTTATCATTTTTGGTTTGTATTCCCAGACCTTAGCACAAAACCCAGCACAAACGAATTCCTTGCACACCACTATAGGACCAGCATCCAGGCCATAACCCACCCCAGAGTCAAACCCATAGACTTTCTGCTGCACCACTAGCCTGGGAGTTCCTCAAGAGCAGGGACTGTCTTGGCCTCTTTGCATCCCCAACAGTTAGCACAGTGCCTGGCACCTGGTAGACGCTTCATGTGTTTATTGCCTAACTGACTAATTTCTTGATCTCTTGTCAAACTGCCATCATCCTTTCCATCTGGCGCCAAAGCAGAGGAACGTGGGCACCTGCCCTGCCCATTTCAGTTCTGAGGTATCAATCTCCTAGACATTACCAAAATGGCTGGATGAAGTTTCATTTTTTGTTACCGGTGAAGAAACCGCTTCCTTTGGTTTATTGAGGTCGATGATTTTGGCATTTGGCTTGTTCAGTTCATCCTCAAAGCTTAACGGTATCAAAGAGGCTTCTTCTTTATCTAAAGCACATTCAACTGAATACAGGTTCTTGGACCATTTGCTTTTGTCCCAAGATTTAGCATCCTGTATGGAAATTTTTTTTCTCCTGTAAATGAGCAGAGATTTAGCAAAAATATACTTTGGAGGGGACAACTAGTTGGCTCAGTGGATAAAGTGCCAGGACTGGAGTCAGAATGACTTGGGTTCAATCTGGCCTCAGACAATTCCTTGCTGTGTGACCCTGGGCAAGTCACTTGACCCCCATTACCCAGCCCTTGCCTTGGAACCAATACATAGTATTGATTCTAAGATGGGAGGCGAGGGTTCAACTTTATCTCTATATGGAATACATGCATACATATATGTGTACATAGACTATATAAGTGTATATACTTAACTCATCTCTGTATCTCTATGTATCTAGTGTGAAGATGGGATTAACTCTCCCCACCCACTTTTAGATTTCATCACCAGACAGTAGGCACCCACTTGTCCTTAAGTGGGGGAGGTCTGTGACCCAGCTGTGTGAAAGTGGGTGACGAATCAGAACCCACCCACTGCCCCAGGACAGTCCTAAGCAAAACTATAGCTCTAATCGGTCCACGTAAAAGTGGAAGGAAGGCACAGGAAGTGACGAAAGGAAGGGTCTTTAAAAGTAGCAAGAACTTCCTGTGACCAGGCTTTCACCTTCAACTGGATCCTGGAGGAGCTCCCTGAGGACCTCGGTCTGCTTTCCTATTTTTCCTTAGAACAACCACATGGGTGAGTGAAAAGGACCGACTCCCTTTCCTGGCTTTCCTGGAGGCACTAGCCTCTGGAGAGGCCCCTCATCTTGGAGGAGTCCTCGTCGCAAGAACCCTTGTTCAGTTTACCTCTGGGCCTCTGAATCCCTGCCTGGCTGGGATCAGTAAATACCTCCTCTCTCTGATTTTCTTACTTTCACTCTTTCTCTTTTGTAAATAAACTACCATAAAAAAGTCATTCTGATGTGAGATATATTCATCTCTGGCGACCACACTCTTAAATTTAGTACAACCCTTTTCTTTTTCTTTTGTTTTACCCCTAAAATTCTGGCCCTTACACACACACACACACACACACACACACACACACACACACACACACACTTTGGGGGAATGCTCTGGGTCAATTCAAAAGCACGGTATCATTTGTGGCATCCTACTAGCCTATCCAATCCCACAAAAGCTTCTTAAATGCCTTCTACTGGCCAACCATTGCATTAAGACTGGGGGAGAACAAAGGAAGCATTTATGAAGCATCTTACACTGCCCCAGAAGCTCTCTCAGACTTAGTTTTCTCATCTGTGAAATGGAGATAATAAATAAAGCTTCCTCCCAAGGTTACTGACAGGATAAAATAAGATCATATTTGCAAAGTGCTTTGCCATCATTAAAGCACACTCGAAATGCTTGCTTGCTATATGATTCAGGGTTTGGCCTGTTTGGTTCTGGGAATGGGAAGAAATGGATCTGAAGGTAGCTGACCCCGGGCCAAGGAAAATCTGAGGCAATGGAAGGGAGAAAACCCCTTCATATTGGACGACTGGAGAGAAGAGTCACGGGAGGCTTTTCTGCCCATGAGGACAAGATGGCAGCATGACTTCCAAATGAGTCAAATTTTTATAAAATTTATATATTTTAAAATAAAAATGATTGCTGACCTATGAAACCCAGCTGTGACAGACAGCATTTGATAGTGTTATTTTTTCCAAAGGGACTCATTTATCTACAGATAGTTTTCCTTGAAGTCTCTTGGTTGTTTTATTTATTGAGGTTCTCTGCATCTATCTGCCCATTGCAAGTATTTAAGAAATGTTGGTTGAGATGAATTTTTTAAAAATCTAAATCATTCAATTTGTGCATTTCTGGTAGAGTTCTGTTACATGAACTATGAGTCCTGGTTTAAAAGACTAGTTGCTATAGAGTGCTGGACTCAAGAGTCTGGAAGTCTGGGCTTGAGATCTGATCTTGGACACTTCCCTATAGTGTGACCTTGGGCAAGTCATTTATTTATCTAACTTTTCTGAGTCTCATTTACTCACAGCAAAATGGGGTGAGGGGTATTGGATTAGATGATGTTATAAAGTTCTAAATCTATGATCTCATGGGCCTAGGTAAAAGTAAGGAGGATGATTAGATTTATACACACATGTGTATATAAAACCATACCATATCACAATACATATGTGTATATGCACACATGCATGTACATGACACACCTACCTACATGTATTAAATACACATATCCTCTATAAAATAGGGAGTGTGGGATCCAAAATCTTTTCTACCTTAACATCTCCCATCATGGATTTGAGAGATGGAAAGCAGGTAGAAGGGATGAATCTTTGAACACTGCAACAATTCAGTCCAATAAGCATCACCAAAGGGCATAGCTAATGGACCTGGTTTTGAATCCTGACTCTGTGATTTGTTTCTTGTGTGATCTTAGTTAAGTCTCTTCCTCTCTGTTGGGACTCAGTTTCCTCCTCTCTGAGATATGTGAGTTGGACCAGATGGCCTCTAAGGTATTTTTGCAGCTCTAGAACTCTGTTCCTCTATCCCTCGCATGCAGAATTTGGGACTGCTCTATTCTTTGCAGCATGTTGCCTTCTCCCCATAATAACTGATAAAACATCAGAGGTGATTCTTCCCCAATTGTTACAATTTACAAGAAAACTGAATCACATTTTAGGTGTGCCAAAAGTTTTTCATCAGTGTTTCTAGCCCTTCCTAGGAGGCTTTTCATCACTTTTCCCTTGAGCTGAACAAGAGAACAGAAAACACCAGTTTTCATTGTTATAGCAGTTACCTTGCTTTCATGGCTTCATTTGGTGAGGTTCCTATTATATTAGGGATTTTCATAAAATTCTGGGTAAGATGTTTTCTTTTACCTGGAATGAGAAAAGGTTTCATAGGAGACTGGTGAGCTGGTTCACTTGGAAAATAGTTTGGGCTGGGGGAGAGGCAGGGAAATGAGGGCCCAAGACATGTGGTCTGTGTAAGCCCAGGGCTAGTCTTAGAACCCTCAGTGCAAGGCAGTCCACAATGTGCCTGAGCAGATCAAGCCCAGAGTGAGGCCCAAAGTCCTGAGGCTAGATCCTGAGCCCAGCACAAGACAGCTCACAGTGCTCTAAAAGCCCTTTAAACCTTCATCAGTCTCAGGAGTGACTAAATCAGCAGTAGGAGGCGACTTTCAGAGCCCCAAATCCACAGACCATCATACTACTTTGGAAGAATTGAAACTTGTAGAAATTCAGAAATAGAGGGTAACAGCAAGGAAAAACTGAAGTTGAAGAGGGTACCTCATCTATCCTGAGAACAGAACCCACCTTTAAGATGAAAGAAAAAGTCAAGAAAAAGGTGGGAGGAAATGAGCAAACATAAAAACAAACAAAAAAAAATCTAGCCATACAAAATTTTTATGGAGATGAAGAACAAGGCACAGACACAACAGGAGACAAGGAAAACAAAGCAAATATGCAAAGTTTCAATTCAAAATATGAATCAGTCTGAGGCTCTGGAAGAGCTGAAAAAAGTTTTCAAAAATCAGTTAAGAAAGGCAGAGGAAAATGGAGAAGAGAAATGAAAGCAATGCAAGAAAAAAATTGACAGCTTAAAAAAGCAGAATTGGACAAATGGAAAAGGAGGTTTAAGAGTAATCAAAAGAAAATAATTTCTTAAAAATTAGAATGGGGGGACAGCTGGGTAGCTCAGTGGATTGAGAGCCAGGCCTAGAGATGGGAGGTCCTAGGTTCAAATCTGGTCTCAGACACTTCCTAGCTGTCTGACCCTGGGCAAGTCACTTAACCCCCATTGCCTAGCCCTTACCACTCTTCTGTCTTGGAAACAATACACAGTATTGATTGCAAGACAGAAGGTAAGGGTTTTTAAAAAAAATTAGAATTGGGCAACAAGAAGCTAATGACTTCATGAGATATCAAGAAACAACAATAACCAAAAATCAAAAGAATGAAAAAATAAATGACAACATGAAATATCTCATTAAAAATAACAGGAGAAATTAAATGAACTTCAGGAGGAAATAGAAAAACTAAACTACTAACTCAACTTCCCCCTTTCAGATCTAGATAAATCAAACCAAAAAAAATAAACAAGAAAGAAAAAAAGAAAGCAAATGATTTTTTTAAAAAGTTAGAACTAATAGATCTCTGAAGAAAACTGAATGGGAATAGAAAGAAATATACCTTCTTTTCTGCAATACATGGAACCTACACAAAAATTGACCAGGGCATAAAAATTTTACAATGAAATGCAGAAAAAAACAGAAATAATAAGCACCCTTTTCAGATCATAATGCAATAAAAATTATAATCAATAAGGGCTCATGGACAGAAAAATAAAAACTGATTTTAAAGTAATCTAATGCTAAAAAGGAGTGAATCAAAAAACAAATTATAGAAATAATAATTTAATTAAAGAGAATCACAATGAGAAGACAACATATCAGAATTTATGGGATACAGCCAAACCAGTATTTAGGGGAACATTTATATCTCTAAGTACTTACACCAATAAAATAGAGAAAATGCAGATCAATGAATTGAGCAGGCAACTTAAAAAACTAGAAAGAGAATACATTTAAAAATCCCCAATTAAGACTAAATTGAAAATACTAAAAATCAATGGAGAAATTAATAAAATTGAAAGGAAGAGAATCATTGAATCAATAAATAGGATTAGAATCTGGTTTTATAAAAACAAATAAAATAGGCAGACGACTGGTTAATTTGATTTTTAGAAAAGGAAATAAGAAAATCAAATAACCAGTATCAAAAATGAAAAGGGTGAATTTGCCAGCAATGAAGAGGAAATTAAAGCATTATTTAGGAGCTATTTTGCTCAATTATATGCAAATAAATCTGACACTCTAGATGAAATGAATATTAAGAAAAATATAAGTTGCCAAAATTAATGAAAGAGGCTATAGAATACTTAAATAATCCCATCTCAGAAAAAGAAATTGAACAAATCATTAATGAACTCTCTAAGAAAAAATCCCAAAGGGTCAGATGGATTCACAAGTGAATTCTACCAAATATTGAAAGAACAATCAATTCCAATACTATATAAACTATTTGGGGAAATGAGCAAAGAAGGAATGCTAACAAATTCTCTTTATGACACAAATATGATACTATTACCTGAGCCAAGAAGACAAAAACAGAGAAATAAAATCATAGGTCAATTTCATTAATGGATATAGGTGTAAAAAATGTAAACGAAATACTAGGAAGGAGAATACAGCAATATATCACAAAAATCATTCACTATGGCCAGGTGGGGTTTGTACCAGGAATGAAGAGCTAGTTTAATATTAAAAACACTTTTAGCATAATCAATCATATCATTAACCAAGCTAACAGAAATCACATGATTATCTCAATAGATGCAGAAAAAGCCTTTAATGAAACACAACACTCATTCTTATTAAAAAAACTTGAAATCATAGAAATAAATGGGTCCTTTCTTAAAATGATAAGTAGTATCTACCTAAAACCATAAGCTAGTAAAAGTATTATTTGCAATAGAGATAAGTTAGAAGCCTTCCCAATCAGAGGAGTAAAGCAAGATTGCTCATTATCATCACTATTATTTAATATTATATTAAAAATGCTAAGCTTTATCAATAAGAAATTTTAAAATGGAAGGAATTAAAGTAGGCAACCATCAATCTTTGCAGATGATATAAAGATATACTTAGAGAATCCTAGAGAATCAACAAAAACATAGTTGAATTAATTAATAATTTTAGCAAAGTTGCAGGATACAAATAAATAAACCCACATAAATCATCAACATTTCTATTATCAACAAGTTTCAGCAACAAGATATAGGAAGAAAAATACCATTTTAAAACCACTCTGGACAATATAAAATACATAGGAATATACTTGCCAAGATAAACACAGAAATTATATGAACACAATTATAAAACATTTTTCAAACAAATAAAGTCAGATCTATGCAATTGGAAAAATATTAATTACTCATGGGTAGACCAAGCTAATAAAATGAAAATGACGATTCTACCTAAATTAATTTATTTATTCAATGCCATAGCAATAAAATTACCAAATAATTATTTTATAGAGCTAGAAAAAACAATAACAAAATTCACCTGGAAAAATTAACAGTCAAAAATATCAATGTAAATAATGAAAAAAATGTGAAGGTGGTCTAGCAGTGCCAGATCTCAAACCGTACTATAAAGCAATAATCATCAAAATAGTCTGGTATTGGCTAAGGAATAGAATGGTAAATGAATGAAATAGTTTAGATACATAATATACAGAGGTAAATGACCATAGCAACTTAGTATTTGATAAACTCAAAGGCTCTAACTTTGGGAATAAGAACTCACCATTTTTAAAAAAGCTACTAGGAAAATTGGAAAACTGAGTGTCAGAAACTAGGGTATAGACTAATATTCACACCCTTTGCCAAGATAAGGTCAAAATGGGTATCATAAGCAAATCAGAACATAAAATGCCTGCCATATCTATGGAGAAGGCAAAAATTTATGACCAAACAAGAGATAGAGAGCATTATATGAGGTAAATGAATAATTTTGATTACATTAAATTAAAAAGCTTTTGTACAAACAAAAGTAATATAAGCAAGATTTGAAAGGAAATAACTGGAAAATTTTTATAACAAATTTCTCTGATAAAAGTCTAATTTCTTAAATCTATAGAGAACTGAGTCAAATTTATAAGACTAGAACTTATTCACCAATTGACAAATGGTCAAAGGATATGAGTAAGCAATTTTTAGATAATGAAATTAAAGCTATCACTAATACGAAAAAAAACTTCTAAATCACTCTTGATTAGAGAAATACAAATTAAAACAATATTGAGCTACACACCTATCAGATTGGTCAATGAGACGGTAAAAGAAAATGATAAATGTTGGAGGGGATGTGGCAAACTTGGGACACATATATTATTGGTGAAGTTGTGAATTTATCCAACCATTCTGGAAGGCAATTATGGAACTATGCCCAAAGGGCTATAACAGTGCATACATACCCTTTGATCTTATAATACCATGCATGACTGGGCTTATATACCAAAGAGATCATAAAAAAAAAAGAGGAAAGGACCTACTTACACAAAAATATTTATAGCAGCTCTTCTTTTTGTGTTGGCAAAGAACTAGAAATTGAGGGGATGTCTATCAAATGGGCAATGGCTGAACAAGTTGTGATATATGTTGGTGATAAAGCAAGATTTCAGAAAAAGCTGAAAAGATCTGCAGGAACTGATACAGATGAAAATAAGCTGGACCAGGAGAACATTATGCACAGTAACAGTCATATTTTTTGATGATCAATTGTGAAAACTTGATTATTTCTCAATCTTGCAATGATCTGGGACAATTCTGAAGGAATTATGATGGGGAATGCTATCCACCTCTAGAGAAAGAACTGTTGGAGTCAGATGCAAGCCAAAGCATACTATCTTCCACATTAATTTATTTATGATTTTATTGGGGGGGTTGGTTTTATATGAGTATTCTCAAGCAGTGATCAATAATGAAGTCCATTTTTCATGGTGATATATGTATAACCCAGATCAAATTGCTCACCATCATCTCCAAGAGTGGGGAAAGAAGGGAGAGAAGGAAATGGCTTGCAACTTATGATTTTGGAAAACATATGTTGAAAATTATTCTTACAGGGGAAAATAAAATATCATTGAATAAAACATAGAAAATATTTTTGTGGAAATACACACTTTTCAAAAGTCAAAGAGTTTGATTTACACCTTTCCTTTTTTCATTTTGATATTATGGAGTTGTTGGGTTTTTTTTTTTTTTGGCATGGGTAGACAACACTCTGAACACAAACTGTGGTGAGAAAGCAGGTTGATACACACCTGCTAATGGGGTTTGGCAGTTAACAGGGAAGATTCGATATTCAGCCCTCTGTGTAGACAACATTGTGGCTGCATCAATTCCCAAGCCTGGGAATGCTGCAAAGCCTGCTGGAAGAGATCTGTAATCAAACAAAGGGTTTTGCTAGACTATCCATATAGGAAAGACCAAGTGGATGAAGAATATCTATCATGAAGATGATTATATGTTATTTGGATAGAGCTTGCCAAATCGTATGTGTGTCTAGGACAGATAGTAGAAATTGAACTGGAAGAAGAGAGCAGGTTAGATAACTTTAGGAAATTACTGATGAGAAGGATGTCAAGACATTCCATTGACACTCTTTTGATATCTGGAAAAAAGTGATCCTTTGTGGTAAATATAGAAAAAAACATGGACAAGATTCACACAGGATGGGGAGACATGAGTATGTTGAAATCTGGACCCTTGGAGGGATATCCAAGCCAGTAAGATCATCAACCCTTCTAAATACTTGAGTCCCTGAGAAGGCATTACAAGAGGTAATCATCTCCTAAATGTGGGTATACCCTCCAACAATGCAGACTACAAATCTTCCATGTCTGTCTATCTTATGTGAGTCTCATTTGGGTCTCCCATGCATTTGCCACAGGGGAGACGTCCAAAGTGATATGGACCTCCCTCTAGTTCTCTTGGTATTACATAGTGCCAGATGTAGTATTGTGGGCCATATAATGATCATCTCTTCCACTAGCCACAGATCATTTCTGTTCCTACAATCCCTCAATGACATCCTTTGTCAACAATTCCTTGTTCATGATATATTTCAACCTGCCTAAGCATTCTAAGCACCAAAGCCACTCATTTGCAGACACATTTTTTGAAAACTGGAGAAAGAGATTATTCTGCTGGCAAATCCAAAATTTTATTCACCAATAGACAAGTTTAAAAATAATTGCTTTCCTTAGACAACGACATGCACTATGGTTCTTTCTTTCTGTCTAGAAAGCATACAAAAATGTTTCCTCCTAATTCATAGGGGGAAAAATAATTGTTTCATCTTTCTTAGATACTCTAGGTAAAAGGAAGACATTAAAGATAACAGAATTAGATAAATAGATATAAAATGTTCTTCCATAACAAATATCTAAACTACTCATGGTTATTTTTAAAGTGAAAAGTATCTGAAATAATTTCTCCATGTCAGATAAATATAACAAGTACTTCTACTCAATTCTGGAATTGATTGTTATCCCAAGTTCAGTGTGAATTATTTTGGGAAATTCCAATTATGCAAATAACTTAATTATGCAAAATATCTGAAGTCCCTACCTAGTGTTTTCTATATCATGACAGTAGGTAGGAATTATGAAGCAAATAACAAAGCATTTAATTAGGTCAGAAGGAACAGGAAGGATAGCTAAGTGGTGTAGTGGGATAGAGCACCAGGCTTGGAATCAGAAAGACTCATCTTCATGAGTTCAAATCCAGTCTCAGATATTTACTAGCTGTGTGCCCCTGGCCAAATCACTCAACCCTGTCTGCCTTAAAAAGAAAAGAAAAGGGAAAAAAAGACAAGAGTAGAGTGAATAATAATGGATAATTAAACACCCAACTGGGCACCCAAATTATAGTGTTGCTATGGGAAAATGTTAACTGATGGTTTTTACTGATGCAGATATTACAGGTGAAAGTATGACTTTAGGACATTTTGAGAATTTAGATAGTGATCAGAATGGTCAGAATCTTGAATTTTATGCCATACAAGGATCAGTTAAAGGCAGTGGAAATATTTAGCCTGGAAAAGAGAAGCCCCATGTAGGACATGTTAGCTGTCTTCAAGGCTTTCATATGGAAGATGTCTTGGACTTTTCTATTGGTCCCAAAGGGGACAGGGAAGTTTCAGGGTAGAAAGATGGGCTTCTTCTTTCTTCTTTTTCTTTGTTCCTTCTCTCCTGAAATATTATACTGAAATAATAGTTTATTTTAAGATAGGAGAAGGAAGGGAAGGGAATTGGAATGATAAATACTTTCCCCCCCCAAATCAAGTTGATAACCTACACTATTTAACACTTTTCTACCTAACAAATCTAATTCCTACAACTAGCTAAATTAAACTGCTCTTAATTGATATATAAAGATGGTAAGGAATTGAAGGTAGCAGGGACAGGACAAGAGGAAAGAGTTCTCACTGACAGTTGGCACTTGGATGTTTTGAGCAACTCTGTTGGAAATCACTCTATCAGCCGCAAGATGCACACACAGGGACACAGGAACCAACCGTTGGATAAGGGATACAGTCACAAGAGAGGGAGACTAGTCCAACTCATGAGATCCACCCAAGGAGCTAGACTCACTGTCACCCTTAGCTTCAACTGTTACCAATCAAAAGCCAAGCTCTCACAATCCCAGAATTCTGGAACCTTGCTCTTTGCAGCAGTTCCTCTTTGCAGTAACTCCTGCTCCTTCCTTTCTTTATAACACTCCCTCCCTCCCTCCTTTCCTTCCTTCCTCCATCCCCTCCTTCCTTCTTTCCTTCTTCCCTCCCTCCCTCTCTCCCCCCTCCTTTCTTTTCCTTCCTTTGTTCCCTCCTTCGTTCCTTCATGCCTTCCTTTCTCCCTCCCTTCCTCCTTCTTCCCATCTTCCTCCTCCTCCTCCTCCCCTTACTTTCTGTTTTAATATCACTTATAAGATAGAACAGATATAAGAGCTAGGAAACTGGGATTAAATGATTTACCCAGGGTCACAGAGGAAGTGTCTGAGGTCAAATTTGAATCCAGGACCTCCCAACTACAGTCCTGGAGCTCTATACACTGTACTACCTTTCCAATCTTCTCAATTCTTTTCTCCTTTCCATGTACTCTACCATCCAATGGGATTGTTGGCCTTCTTGCTGTTCCTTGCATTATTCACTCCATTTCCTCACTTCATGCCATTTCATTGACTGTCTCCCACATTGAGAATGCTTCCTTTTTTCTCATCTCTATCTCTTGGTTTCTCTGGCTTCCTTCAGGTTTCCACTCAAATCCCTTTTCTAAGTTGCTGTCCAAGTCTGCCTTACAGTTAATTTCTTTCCTTTCAGATTAACTTCAATTTGTCCCACATGAATCTCATTCATATATAATTCTTTGCATGTGATCTTCCCCATTATGCTGTGAGTTTCTTGAGAACAGAAGTCATTTTTACTTTTATTTGTCTCTTCATGACTCAATATAGTACTTAGCATATCGTTAGTGCTTAATAAATATTAGTTTACTTAACTCTAGGGACTTTTAAGCCAGAATTGAGTCATATCTGGATATAAACAGCCAGTTTTCAGAAGAAGAAATAAAAACCATCAATAGCCAATTTTAAAAAATGCTTGTCACTAATTAGAGAAATGCAAATTAAAACAACTCTAAGGTAGGTAACCATGTTGCATCTATCAATAGGCTAACATAACAGAAAAGGAAAATATGTACTTGAAAAAATGTGGAAAAATTGGTACACTAATTCAGGATTGGTAAAGTTATGAACTGGTCCAAGCATTTTGGTGAATAATTTGAAATGATGCCCTATAAAACTGTGTATCCCTTTTGACCCAGAAAAACCACTACTAGGTCTGTATCCCAAAGAGATCAAGGAAAAAGGGAAAGGAGATGTAGGTATTAAAAATATCTGTAGTAGTTCTTTTTTGGGTAGCAAATAAATTAAATTGAAGGGATGCCCATCCATTGGAGAATGGCTGAACAATGTGCTACATGATTGTGATGAAATACTATTATGCCACAAGAAATGCCAAGCAGAATGGTTTTAGGAAAACCTAGGAAAACTTATATGAACCGGACAGAATCAAGAGAAAAATATTCAGAGTAACAGCAATATTGTAAGGATGGCCAACCGGAAGATTTAGCTACTCTGATCCACACAATGATGCAGAACTTCAGAGACTCATGATGGAAAATGCTATCCATCTCCAGAAAGAACTGATGAACTCTGAGGCCAAATTGAAGCGGATTTTTTCACTTTATTTTTCTTGCATCTTAAATTGTTTTTGCCACGTGGTTACTATAACATATTTTGTATGATTGCACATATTTAATAGGTCTCATATTGCTTTCCTTCCCAATAGAGAGGGAAGGGCTAATGGAGAGAATGTGGAACTGTAAAAAAATGAAAAAGAAATTTACTGATTGACTTAACCTCACCCAGCCTCAGTTTCCTCATCTACAAAACAGTGATAATAATAGCAAAGTCTATTTACCATGGGCCACCTAAGTGGCTCAGTGGATTGAGAATCAAGTATAAACACAGGAGGTCCTGTGTTCATCTGGACTCAGACACTTCCTAGCTGTGTAACCCTGGGCAAGTCACTCAACCCCATTGCCTAGCTCTTCCTTGGAACCAATACACAGTAATGATTCTAAGATAGAAGGTAAAGGTTTAAAAAAAACATACTTACCAGGGTTGTTGTGAGGATCACATGAGATAGCAGAAATAAAGTGCTTTGAAATCCCCAAAGTATTATATAATGCTGGCTCTTATGATTATCCTTATGTCAACATTTATATATTATGGATTTTATTAAATTAGACTACCCATGCACACTCATACCACTCAGCTTACTCTGACACTCAGTTATCACTCAGCCTTCTTTCTGATTCATAGATTCAAAGCGTTTTAATTATTCCTGACCAATGGTGATATAATTTACATACCTGGGAAATCTTTAATTTTCATTTCAAGTTCTCTGTCACGGGTAGAGAATTTTTTAATGCCCCCCAAACCTCCATCGAAGAATAGTATAGTCCCTTGAGGTACTGACACCAGATGCTCCCTCTAAACAACAGGAAGAAGACCCTGTGAGTTTTTAAGTTCCCCCTTTTTCTGGATATATACATATATATATATATGTACATTTATTTATTTATAGGAGCATTTTTTGTGGTAGCAAAGAATTGAACATTGAGAAAGGTTGGGGAATGGCTAAACTAGTTGTGGTGTATGACTGTGATGGAATGCCATTGCACTATAAGAAATGACAAGCAAGACAGTTTCAGAAAAAACTAGAAAGACAAATGAACTGATGCTAAGTGAAATGGGCAGAGCCAGGAGATGATTGTATACAGTAATTGCAATATCATATTACAATGAACTGTGAATAATTTAACTTTTCAGCAAAACAATGATTCAAGACAATTCTGAAGATTTATAATGAAAAATGCTATTCATTTCCAGAGAAAGAACTGATGGAGTCTGAATGCAGATCAAAGAATACTTTTTAAAACTTTATTTTTCAGGTGGGAGTCTGTGTTTCCTTTTGCAACATGGCTAATATGATAAAAAAAATTTGCTTGGCTATATATATAAAACCTGCTTCAAATTGCTTGCCTTTTGATGTGAAATAAGGGGAAAGAGAGAGGGAAGGAAAGATTTTTTAACTCAAAAAAATTGTTTTTAATTAATGTTAATACCCAGCAAAACTGACTATATTCTTACAGGGGGAAGTCTGGTCATTCAACAAAATAGAAGGATTCCAAGAATTTGTAAAGAAAAGACCAGCCCTGAACAGAAAATTTGATGACCAAGCACAGAACTCAAGAGAATCATCAAAAGGTAATTTAAAAAGAGGGGAAAAAGAAAAGCAAAACTAAACAAAAACAAAAAAAAATTTTTAAGAGACTCAATAAGTTAAAATGATATGTATCCCTATAAGAAAAGAAGTCATTGGTAACTCTTAAAAACTGTTGCTATCACCTGGACAGGTAGAAGAATTACACTTAGAGGGAACAGTGACAAACTGTATAGGATGAAAGGACAAGACATAAATAGGTATATAGGTATATGCATGTATAAATACATATACATGTGTGTATATATATACAACTAGAGCTAAAAAAAGAGGTTAATACTAAAAGAAATGGGAAAAGAAACAAATGGGGGTAAATTTATATGTCACAAAGAAGCTCATGACGGGAGGGGGGAGAACATCAATACACTGGAAGGGTAAAGAGATTGGAGATAGGAAATACTCAATTCTTACGTGCTTTGAAATTGACCCAAAGAGGGAAGAACAATCCAATCCATTGGGGCAGAGAATAGATTTGTGCCCTATAGGGGAGTAGAAGGGTAACAAATGGACTGGTGGGGAGGGAAGCAGTACAAGGGAGGGAGAGGGTGGGGGGAATTTTAAAAAGACTACAGGGAAAATAAGAAGAGAGGGAGGTAGAAATGGAAGTAAAATAAGGGTGGGAACTAGGGGAACTGATTAAAAACAAACATTGGTGTAGAAGGAAATAGTGAAAGAAGAAAAGGCAGGACCAGGAGTAGAAATCAAAATGCTGGGAAATACACAGCTAGTAATCATAACTCTGAACATGAATGGAATGAACTCACCCATAAAACGCAAGCGAATAGCAGAGTGGATTAGAATCCAAAACCCTACCTGTCTGCAAGAAACACACATGAGGAAGGTAGATATGCATAGGGTGAAAGTAAAAGGATAGAGCCAAATCTATTGGGCATCAACTGATAAAAAGAAGGCAGGAGTCGCAATCATGATATCTGACAAAGCCAAAGTAAAAATACAACTAGTTAAAAGAGATAGGGAAGGTAATTACATCCTGATAAAAGGCAGTATAGACAATGAGGAAATATCTATACTCAACATGTATACACCAAATGGCATAGCATCCAAATTTCTAAAGGAGAAACTAGAGGAGCTCAAGGATGAAATAGATAGAAAAACTATACTAGTGGGAGACCTGGACCTTCCTCTATCTGAACTAGATAAATCAAACCAAAAAATAAATAAGAAAGAGGTAAGAGAAGTGAATGAAATCTTAGAAAAATTAGAGTTAGTAGACATGTGGAAAAAAATAAATAGGAACAAAAAGGAATATACCTTCTTTTAAGCAGCACATAGTACATTCACAAAAATTGGCCATGTATTAGGACATAAAAACATTGCAAACAAGTGCAAAAGAGCAGAAATCATAAATGCAACCTTCTCAAATCACAATACAATGAAAATAATAATTAGTAAGGGTACATGGAGAGGTAAATCAAAAATTAATTGGAAATTAAACAATATGATTCTCCAAAACCGGTTAAAGAACAAATAGTAGAAACAATTAATAACTTCATTGAAGAAAATTACAATGATGAGACATCCTTTCAAAATTTATGGGATGCAGCCAAAGCAGTACTCAGGGGGAAATTTATATCCCTGAGTTCATATATTAACAACTTAAGAAGGGCAGAGGTCAATGAATTGGGTATGCAAATTAAAAAGCTAGAAAGCGAACAAATTAAAAATCCTCAGATGAAGACTAAATTGGAGATCCTAGAAATCAAAGGAGAAATTAATAAAATTGAAAGTCAAAGAACTATTGATTTAATAAATAAGATTAGAAGCTGATACTTTGAAAAAACAAATAAAATAGACCAAGTACTAGTCAGTCTAATTAAAAAAAGGAAAGAAAAAAACCAAATTGACAGTATCCAAGATGAAAAGGGAGACCTCACCTCTAATGAAAAGGAAATTAAGGCAATCATTAAAAACTACTATGCCAAATTATATGGCAACAAATATGGCAATCTAGGTGAAATGGATGAATACTTACAAAAATATAAATTGCCCAGACTAAAAGAGGAATAAATAAATTTCCTAAACAACCCCATATCAGAAAAAGAAATTAAACAAGCCATCAAAGAACTCCCTAAGAAAAAATCCCCAGGTTCCAGATGGATTCACAAATGAATTCTATCAAACATTCAAAGAACAACTAATCCCAATATTATACAAACTATTTGACAGAATAAGCCAAGAAGGAGTTCTACCAAATTCATTTTATGACACAAACATGGTACTGATCCCAAAGCCAGGAAGGTCAAAAACAGAGAAAGAAAACTATAGACCAATCTCCTTAATGAATATAGTTGCAAAAATCTTAAATAGGATACTAGCAAAAAGACTCTAGCAAGTCATCACAAGGATTAACTATGACCAGATAGGATTCATACCAGGAATGCAAGGATGGTTCATTATTAGGAAAACGATCCACATAATTGACCATATTAACAAGCAAACTGACAAAAATCACATGATTATCTCAATAGATGCAGAAAAATCCTTTGATAAAATACAATACCCGTTCCTATTGAAAACACTAGAAAGTATAGGAATAGAAGGGCCTTTCCTAAAAATAATAAATAGTATATATCTGAAACCATCCGCAAATATCATCTGCAATGGGTATAAACTAGAAGCCTTCCCAATAAGATCAGGAGTGAAACAAGGATGTCCATTATCACCCCTATTATTTAACATTGTACTAGAAACACTAGCAGTAGCAATTAGAGAAGAAAAAGAAATTGAAGGTATTAAAATTGGCAATGAGGAGATCAAGCTATCACTCTTTGTGGATAATATGATGGTTTACTTAAAGAATCCTAGAGAATCAACCAAAAAGCTAGTGGAAACAATCAACAACTTTAGCAAAGTTGCAGGATACAAAATAAGCCCTCATAAGTCATCAGCATTTGTATATATCTCAAATCCATCTCAGCAGCAAGAATTAGAAAGAGAAATTTCATTTGAAATCACCCTAGACAATATAAAATACTTAGGAATCTATCTGCCAAGACAAACACAGGAACTATATGAACACAACTACAAAACACTCTCCATACAGTTAAAACTAGATCTAAACAATTGGAAAAACATTGGACGAGCTAACATAATAAAAATGACAATCCTACCCAAATTAATTTACTTATTTAGTGCCATACCCATTGAACTACCAAAAAACTTCTTTACGGAATTAGAAAAAAAACCATAACAAAGTTCATTTAGAAGAACAAAAGATCAAGGATATCCAGGGAAATCATGAAAAAAAAATGCCTGCAGTCCCAGATCTCAAACTATACTATAAAGCAGTGGTTATCAAAACAATTTGGTACTGGCTAAGAGACAGAAAGGAGGATCAGTGGAATAGACTTGGGGTAAATGACCTCAGCAAGACAGTCTATGATAAGCCCAAAAAGCCCAGTTTTGGGGACCAAAGCCCACTTTTTGATAAAAACTGCTGGGAAAATTGGAAGACAGTATGGGAGAGATCAGGTTTGGATCAACATCTCACACCCTACACCAAGATAAACTCAAAATGGGTGAATGACCTGAATATAAAGAAGGAAACTATAAGCAAATTAGGCAAACATAGAATAGTACACTTGTCAGATCTTTGGGAAAGGAAAGACTTTAAAACCAAGCAAGATCTAGAAAAAAATAACAAAATGAAAAATTAATAATTTTGATGACATCAAATTAAAAAGTTTTTGTACAAACAAAACTAATACATCCAAAATTAGAAGGGAAACAACAAATTGGGAAACAATCTTCATTACAAAAACCTCTGACAAAGGTCTAATTACTCAAATTTATAAAGAGTTAAACCAGTTGTGCAAAAAATCAAGCCATTCTCCAATTGAAAAATGGGCAAGGGACATGAATAGGCAATTTTCAGTTAAAGAAATCAAAACTTAATAAGCACATGAAAAAGTGCTCTAAATCTCTTATAATCAGAGAAATGCAAATCAAAACAACTCTGAGGTATCACCTCACACCTAGCAGATTGGCTAACATGACAGCAAAGGAAAGTAATGAATGCTGGAGGGGATGTGGCAAAGTAGGGACATTAATTCATTGATGGTGAGGCTGTAAATTGATCAAACCATTCTGGAGGGCAATTTGGAACTATGCCCAAAGGGCGATAAAAGATTGTCTGCCCTTTGATCCAGCCATAGCACTGCTGGGTTTGTACCCCAAAGAGATAATAAGGAAAAAGACTTGTACAAGAATATTCATAGCTGCGCTCTTTGTGGTAGCCAAAAATTGGAAAATGAGGGGATGCCCTTCATTTGGGGAATGGCTGAACAAATTGTGGTATATGTTGATGATGGAATACTATTGTGCTCAAAGGAAAATAAAACAATAAAAAGGAGGAATTCCATGGGGACTGGAACAACCTCCAGGAAGTGATGCAGAGTGAGAGGAGCAGAATCAGGAAAACATTATACACAGAGACTGATACATTGTGGTACAATCAAATGTAATGAACTTCTCCATTAGTGGCAATGCAATAATCCTGAACAACTTGGAGGGATCTACGAGAAAGAACACTATCCACATTCAGAGGAAACACTGTGGGAGTAAAAACACTGAAGAAAAACAATTGCTTGAATACATGGGTCGAAGGGATAAGGTTTGGGATGTAGACTCTAAATGAACATCCTAATGCAAACAACATGGAAATAGGTTCTGATCAAGGGCACAAGTAATACCCAATGAAATTACGTGTTGGCTACAGGAAGAGTGGGTGGTGGGGAGGGAGGGAAATAATGTGATTATTTTAACCAAGGAATGATGTTCTAAATTGACTAAATAAACTAATTCAAATGGGAAAAAATTAAATTAATATTAAAAATGTAATTAGACAAAACAACAGTTGTAAATTTTAAATTAAGCTCTCCCATTTCCTCCAGTGTGCATCACGAGTCCTCTTTAAATCCTGGGTTGCCACTAGAACATGTAAACTGTCTTGTGCTAAATTGAATTATCATTGATTGAGCCAAATCTCAAGTTCAGAAATGAAACCTACCTCAGCTTTGTCCTTGGATTTTGGTTGAAGAGAAGTCTTGACTGATTCCCATGCTGTGGGTGATTCTAAATGTTGTAGTTTCTCTACCAATGGAAAAAAAAAAGTAGGACTTGTTAAGATTAAATTTAACTCTCCTCTGATTGTGAAAATGAAATTAATTAACTCTTCCCTGAATGCAAAGATTAAATTAATTCCCCTGTCTATTTTTAGATTTAATCATCAAAAGTGTAAACATCCCATTCACACTTGAGTGGGGGAGGTCTGTGACCCATGTGTGTGATAGTGGATGATGAATCTGAGTCGACTGACTACCCCGGGGCAATCCTAAGGAAAGTTTTAGTCTATGATTTGTCCATGTAAAAAGTGGAGGAAGGCACAGGAAATTATGAAAAATAAAGTGTCTTTAAAAGGGAATTACAACATCCAGTGGGGAGATCTTCATTTGAGATCTTCAGAGAGGACTTCATCTTTTGCTGGAGTTCTGAGTTCGAGTTGGAGGCTGGTGAAGAATCTGATGACTGAACCTGAGATCTGTACTTGGTGTGGCTGTTCTTAAATCTCTCCCTTTCAACTCACACGTGGTGAGTGAAAAGAGTCAACTCCTTTCCTGAATTTTCTGAAGAGACTATCCTCAGGGGAGACCTATGCTCTTGAGTGAGGCTCCCTGCATCCCCAGATCCTTGGTCACAAGGGCCAAAGCCTCTCCTGTTAAGGATTAAATTCCCCTGCCTGTTTTTGAGCCAGGGGTTGAAGCAAAATACTTAGTGCTTAGGCTAGATATCTTACCGTATCTTCTTTCTGATTTTCTAACTTCACTCTTTCTATATTTTGTAAATAAATTATAAATAAATATCTTTGGAATTAATTAAATTCCTGGTGACCCTAATTTTGAATAATACAACCCAACCTTTTTATAATTAGCCCCCTTTCCCCCTTACACATTAAATGTTATTTACTTTTATTGCTTCTAAGATCTTAAAGCTTGGCTATATAAACCCTAGCTATAATTCGCTATAATTACTTTTTTGTTATTATAATTTTCTAAAGCCACTGGAGCTAAGTTAAATCTTTCAATTTATAATGAAAAGTTTTTTCCTTTTTTATTTAGAATATTTTTCCATAGTTACATGATTCATGATTCCCCCTGCCCTGCCCACTCTTTCCTCCAGAGCTGGCAAGGAGTTCATACATGTATTCTTGTTCAAAACCTATTTCCAAGTTATTCATATTTTCAGTAGAGTGATCCTTTAACATCAAAACCCTAATCATATCCCCATAGAACCATGTGATCAATCATATGTTTTTATTCTGTGATTCTGCTCTCATAGTTCTTTCTCATAAATCCCTCAGGATTGTCCTGGGTAATTGCATTGCTGCTAGCAGCAAAGTCAGTTTCATTCGATGGTGCTACAATATATCAATCTCTGTGTACAATGTTCTCCTGGTTCTGCTCCTTTTGCTCTGCATCAATTCATGGAGGTCTTTCCAGTTCACATGGAATCCCTCCAGTTCATCATTCCTTTCAGTACAATAAAATTCCGTCACCATCAGATACCTCAATTTGTTCAGCCTTTCCCCAAATAAGGGACAACTCCTCATTTTCCAATTTTTTGCCATCACAAAGAGTGAGGCTATAAATATTTTTGCACAAACGTTTTTCATTATTATCTCTTTAGGGTACAAACCTAAAAGTGGTATGGCTGGATTAAAGGGCAGGCAGTCTTTTAAGACCCTTTGGGCATAGTTCCAAATTGCCTTCCAGAATGGTTGAACCAATTCACAACTGTACCAGCAGTGTATAATTGTACCAATTTTGCCACATCCCCTCCAACATATATTATTTTCTTTTGCTGCCATATTGGCCAATCTGCTAAGTATGAGATGGTACCTCAGAGTTGTTTTAATTTGCATTTCTCTAATCAGGAGGGATTTTAGAACACTTTTTATGTGCTTATTGATAGTTTTTATTTCATTGTGTGAAAACCGCCTATTCATATACCTTGACCATTTGTCAACTGGGAATGGCTTGATTTTTGTCCTTATATATTTGGGAAATTAAACCTTTGTCAGAGGGTTTTGTTCTCCCAGTTTGTTGCTTTCCTTCTAATTTTGGTTGCATTGGTTTTCTTTGTACAATTCGATATAATCAAAGTCATTCATTTTACATTTTGCAATGTTCTCTCTCTTGCTTGGTCTTTTGCTTTCCTTTCCCACAGATCTGACAGGTATACTACTCTATGTTGATCTAATTTATTTATGATTTCACTCTTTATATTTAAGTCATTTACCCATTTTGAATTTATCTTGGGTATAGAGTATGAGATGTTGATCTAAACCCAATTTTTCCATACAGTTTTCCCAGAGGTTTTTGTCATATAGGGAATTCTTATCCCAAAAGCTGCGATATTTAGGTTTATTGAACACTAGCTTGCTGAGGTCATTTACCCCAAGTCTATTCCATTGATCCACCCTTCTGTCTCTTAGCCAGTACCATGTGACCACTGCTTTATAGTACAGTTTAAGATCTGTTACTGCTAGGCCCCCTCCACATTTTTTTTCATTATTTCCATTGATATTCTTGATCTTTTGTTCTTCCAGATGAACATTGTGATAATTTTTTCTAATTCTATAAAAAAGTGTTTAGGTGGTTTGATAGGTATGGCACCAAATAAGATTAATTTGGGTAGGATTGTCATTTTTATTATATTAGCTCATCTTACCCAGGAGCAATTCGTGTTTTTCCAGTTATTTAGATCTAGTTTTAATTGTGTGAAAAACGTTTTGTAGTTGCGTTCATATAATTCCTATGTCTGTCTTGGCAGATAGGTTCCTAAATATCTTATAACATCTAAAGTAATTTTAAATGGAGTTTCTCTTTCTAACTCCTGCTGCTAGGTTTTGTTGGAAATATTTAGAAATGCTGATAATTTATGTGGGTTTATCTTACACTGTGCAACTTTGGTAAAGTTGTTAATTATTTCCACTAGCCTTTTAGTTGATTTTCTGGGGATCTTTAAGTAAACCATCATATCATCTGCAAAGAGTGAGAGTTTAGTTTCCTCACTGCCTACTTTAATCTCTTCAATTTCTTTTTCTTCTCTAATTGCTATCGCTAGCATTTCTATAACAATATTAAATAATAGAAGTGATAATGGGCATCCATGTCTTCACTATTGGGAAGGCTTCTAACTTATTCTCATTGCAGATGATATTTGCTGGTGGTTTTAAATATATATACAGTTTATTATTTGGAGGAATGGCCCTTCTATTCCTAAACTTTTTAGTGTTTTCAGTAGGAATGGGTGTTGTATTTTGTCTAAGGCTTTTTCTGCATCTATTGAGATAATCGTATGATTTCTGTTGGTTTGATTATTGATATGGTCAATTATGTGGATGTTTTTTCCTAATATTAAACCATCCTTGCATTCCTGGTTTAAGTCCCACCTGATCATAGTGAATAATCCTCATGCACTTGCTGGAGTCTTTTTGCTAGTGTTATATTTAAGATTTTTGCATCTATGTTCATTAAGGAGATTAGTCTGTAGTTTTATTTCTCTGTTTTTGATCTCCTTGGCTTTGGGATTAGTACCATATATTTGTGTCATAAAAGGGATTTTGTAAAACTCCTTCTTTGCTTATTTTGTCAAATAATTTGTATAGCATTAGGATTAGTTATTCTTTAAATGTTTGATAGAATTCACTTGTGAATCCATTTGGCCCTGGGGATTTTTTCTTAGGGAGTTCTGTGATGGCTTATTCAATTTCTTTTTCTGAGATGGGATTATTTAAGTATTGTATTTCCTCTTTTGTTCATCTAGGCAATTTATGTTTTTGTAACTATTCACCCATTTCACCTAGATTGTTATATTTATTGCCATATAATTGAGCAAAATAGTTCTTAATAATTACCTTAATTTCCTCATTAGAGGTGATATCACCCTTTTCATCTTTGATAATGTTAATTTTATTATCTTCTTTCTTATTTTATTAGATTAACCAATGCTTTGTCCATTTTTATTTGTTTTTTTCAAAGTACCAGCTCCTAGTCTTATTTATTAGTTCAATAGTTCTTTTACTTTCAATTTGATTAATTTCTCCTTTAATTTTTAGGATTTCCAACTTACTTTTTATCTGGGGATCTTTAATTTGTTCTTTTTCTAATTTTTAAAGTTGCAAGCCCAATTCATTGATCTCCTCCTCCCTCTTGATTTTGTTGCTATAGGCACTTAGAAATATAAATTTTCCCTTGAATACTGCTTTGGCTATATCCCATAGGTTTTGATATAATGTCTCCTCATTATCATTCTCTTTACTGAAATTTGTAATTGTTTCTATATCTTCTTTGACCATCAGTTTTGAAGAATTAGATTATTTAGTTTCCAACTAGTTTTAAATTTGCCTTTCCTTGGACCCTTGTTAATTATAATTTTTACCACATTGTGATCTAAAAAGTGGTATTTATTATTTGTTTTTCTGCATTTGTTTGCAATATTTCTATGCCCTAGTACATGGTTGATCTTCGTATATGTAACATGTACTGCTGAGAAGGTATATTCCTTTTTATCCCTGTTCAGTTTTCTCCAGATATCTATTAACTCTAATTTTTCTAGCATTTCATTTTCTTCCCTTACTTCTTTCTTATTTATTTTTTGTTTCTATTTATCTAGTTCTGATAGGGGAAGGTTGACATCCCCTACCAGTATGGTCTTACTATATATTTACTCCTTGAGTTCCTTTATAAATCTAGATGCTATACCATCATTTAGTACATAAATGTATAGTAATGATATTACTTTATTGTTTATAATACCTTTTAGTAAGATGTAATTTCCTTATCTCTTTTAATCAGATAAATTTCTACTTTGGCTTTGTCTGGTATCATTATTGTTACTCCTGCTTTTTTTTTCCTTTAGATGATGCATAATAAATTTTACTCTAGTCTTTTACCTTGAATCTGTGTGTCACTCAGCCTTAAATGTGTTTCTTGTAAACCGCATATAGTAGGATTCTGGTTTTTAATTCACTCTGCTATCTGCTTCCTTTAAATGGGTGAGTTTATCCCATTCACATTCAGAGTTATGATTACTAACTTATGTATTTCCCTCCATAGTATTATTCCCTTAAATCCTGCTCTATTCCCTTTCACTCTGTTCCTCTTCACCAGTATTTTGCTTTCTGTCACCCCTCCACTTCCCCTCTCCCTTCAATTACCCCTGCTTCCCTTGTCTTGTTCCCCTTCTACTTCTAAGTTGATAGAATTATATACCCCACTGAGTATACTTATTTTCCCTCTCTAAGCCAGTTACAATGAGAGTAAAGTTTAAACATTGCCTGTCAATACCTTTATCCTCCCCACTCTGTATTGATTTTTCATACCTCTTTATGTTATATTACCCCATTCAATCTCTCCATTCCCTTTTCTCTCAGTGCAACCCTCTCTTTAAGCCCTTGATTGATTTTTACATGTCATTCATATGCCTACATATATCATACATACATACCATTCCATATCATCATATTTGCATATACATCATATCATCATATATTATCATATTGTTAAAGGGATTTTCTTAATCTCTCCCTCTGCCTCTTTAAGAGGCAGAAGAGGGGGGATTTCTAGGTGGAGCAGAGCTGATAGGAATCTGTGTGCCAGAGCTGAAGATTTCATTACCAGGGAGATGAGGAAAGATATATAAGGAAGGAATGAGTTGGCAGTTGAGCTTTTTGCTCTGGATCTCTTGAGAGTAGAAGGTCTGTCTTATTTTCTGCTACTGGCAATTTTACTACTGACAGCTGGAAGATAAAACCTTATTTAAGGAAGTTGTGGGTAGTGGCTATTGATTTATTAGTGTTAATAGGTAGTTAGTGAATCAATTTTAGGTAGTATAGGTTAGATAGGCCTGGACTGGCCAGGCAAGAAGCACCTGTCCTTGAAGACAGAGTAGAATTTTTAGAAATTTTAGATAGTATTAAGAATTTAGTATAATGATATGGTATAATAATAATCTCTTTCCTCCTTTCTATTTTCTATCTGTACTTCTCAAATTAGACTAAGTGTTTTATTCAACTGTTCTCCTGACTTTTGTCAAACTCCTATGTTTAACCCTTACAGTATACAATATATTATCATAATCAGCTTACTTTTACATGCTCTTTCTGAGTAAATTCCTTCTATCTTCTCCAATACTAAGAGTAATTTTTGAGAATTACAGAAATCCTTTTTCTATGTAGACATATTAAACATTTTTACTTTAATGAGTCCCTTAAATTTTCTCTTTCTTTTTTACCTTTCTTGGCTTCTCTTGTGTCTGTGAATTTTAGATTTACTCCACCCTGCTTAGTCTTAGAATTTTAGCAACCAGGAATGGCTGCTAAACATGGTACAGCCTCCAGAAAGGCCCCTTGGCTGAAGCCTCTGAACTTCTGCTGGGTTCAGACCAGGCCAGGGCAGCTATCCTTCCCTTTTTCCTCTCTCTCTCTCATTCTTAATTTCTTCCTTCTATTGTAAATAAACCAACATAAAATGCCATTCTGACTTGAGTATTTCATTGGAATTTAGAATTTAAATCCCTGTCTACCAGCTAAAAATATATATTCAGTCCAACCATAAATTTACCCCTAACATGTCTCATATTTAGCCTTCAAATGTTTTATGTCTGGCTTATTACTCAGGAATGCTTGGAAATCTATTTTATTGAATGATCATTTACCCCCTGAAAGAATATACCCATTTTTTCTGGAAAGGTGACTCTGAGTTGTAAATCCAAATATTTTGCCTTCCTAAATATCATATTCCATGACTTTCAATCCTTTAATGCAGAAGTCACTAGATCCGGTGTGATCCTGTTTTGTAGCTCCATGGTATCTGAATGGTGTCTTTCCAGCTGCTTGAAGTATTTTTTCCTTGGCTTTGTGGCTTTTGAATTTAGCTATAACATTCCTGGAAGTTGTCAATTGAGAATTTCTTTCTGGAAGTGATCTGTGAATTGTTTCAATTTCAATTTTATTTTCTTGTTCAAGGATCTCTGGGCAATTATCTTTGATAGTTTCTTGTAATATGATATCCAAGGTTTTATCTTCATCATGCTTTTCTGGTAGTCCAATAATTCTCAAATTGTCTCTCCTAGATCTACTCTCTACATCAGTTGTTTTTTCAATATTTCCTGTCTTCCTGTTTTTTCATTACTTTGATTCTACTTTATTGTTTCTTAATTACTCATGAAATCATTAGTTTCTAGATGGTCAATTCTGATTTTTAAGACCTGGTTTTCTTCTGTCAGTTTTTGGTTCTCCATTTTCAATTGGCCCATTTCTTCTTGCATCACTTTCATTTCTCTTCTCCACTTTTCCTCTGCCGCTCTTAATTGGTTTTTGAAGTCTTTTTTTTTTTTAGCTCTTCCAGACTCTGTAACCAATCCATATTTTTCTTTTGGACTTTGTGTGTGGTTCCTTTGCTCATGCTGTCCCCTTCTGGGTCTGTACATTTCTCTTTGTCTCCATAAAAATTCTTTAGAATAAAATGTTGGGGTTTTTTTCTTTCCTCATTTTTCCTATCCAATTATAGGTAGGTTCTGGTTTTTTTTTTTTTTGGAAGTTGGGCTATCCTTTTAAACTTCAGTCCTTCCTCAATGCTATTTTCAGCTTATATTCTGAGTTGTTACTAGTTTCCAAGATGGTCTGAGAGCTGAGAGCTCTGAGAGCCCTCTCCCCCTGCTGATTCAATTGACCCTTGATATGCTGATATGTTAAAGATGTTCCTCAGGGTTGGGTGTAAGCTTTTGATCTCAGTCTGAATTTAATCAGGTCAGGAGCTGATCAAATTCTAGCTTAAGTTTTTGGTCTCAAGCTGTTCTTGATTCAATCAGGCACACCCTTGATTGCCCTGTCCTGGCCCTCTACCATTAGTTTTGGGCAAAAAGACATGGCTTTTGGGGGTAACTAATGCATTGAATGATAGAGATGAGATTAAACAAGATTCTGGCAGACTAGAATATTGTATTAAGTATAGAGGATGAAAGCTAATAGATAAATATGAAATCTTATACGTGGGTCAAAAAAAATTGACAACATGAGTACAATAGTTGAGAGGCATATAAAGTTAGACAGTCATCTGTCTGAAAAAGATCTGGAGATTCTAACAGATCACAAGTTCGATATGTCAGCCTTGTGATATGACAGGCAAACCTAGAACTGCAGGAAGGGGTTCAGCTTCCAAGAATAAGAAAGTAACAATCCCACTGTTCTCTGTTTTCACCAGCCATTAACTAGAATATTGTGCTTAATTCCGGGCACCACAGTTGAAGGACATTGATAATGAGATGATTCAGAGGATGGCAATTAGTATAGGGAAGAGTTTTGAGTTCATGTCATGTGAGGATCCCATGAAGGCAATGGGTATGCTTACCACAGAGAAGAGAATAATTGGGGTTCAAGAGGGAACAGAACATGAAAACTATCTTCAAGGAGGGCTGTTCCCTTGCATGCTAAAGTTCATCTATTGATTCTCTGCCTTTTCTTGTCATGTTCTTGTGGGAGACTTATAATTTTTAAATTATCTCTATGCATCCTGCCTTTGAAATCAACGTTTTGCTTGTACAGAGTTTCATTTTCACAACATTGCTTTTTATTTCTCATTATTCATATTACCCTGTATTGTTTGCATTCTTAATCAGTTATTTTCTCTTTCTTTTTTCTTCCTTTCCTTCCTTCCTTTTCTTTCTTCCTTTCCTTCCTTCCTTCCTTCTTTTTTCTTTCTTTTTCTTTTTCTTTTTCTCTCTTTCTCTTTCTTTCTTTCTTTCTTTCTTTCTTTCTTTCTTTCTTTGTTTTTCTTTTTCTTCCTTCCTTCCTTTCATTTTCTTTCTTTCTTTCTTTCTTTCTTTCTTTCTTTCTTTCTTTCTTTCTTTCTTTCTTTCTTTCTTTCTTTCTTTCTTTCTTTCTTTCTTTCTTTCTTTCTTTCTTTCTTTCTTTCTTTCTTTCTCTTTCTTGACATTTGTTCCTATGGACTCACATTTTTCTAACCTACCAATTATTTCTGCTGTCCAGCACTTAAATTTTGAATTCAGAATTCTTATTTCTCTTTTAAACCATTCAGTAACATCCTGACATGGTTTTAGGCTCTCTTGGGAATCCACAGAGTCCTCTCTCTCAATGGGTGTCTTGGTTCATTTTTCTTTGTCTTACAATATTTATTCATAGATGTACTGGATTCTTTAACTCAATCTAGAAGCCATACTCCCTTCTGTTATTGATTATTTCCTGTTGGCTATCTGCTTAGTCTCAAAGTATTTGAATTTTCTTCCTCCTAATATCTTTGATAATCTCAATTTTTTTCTTTCTTATTCTCCCCTATAGCATATTTTCTCACTCCTTTTTTCCTCTCATTGGGGTTTCCCTGAGGGTTACAAACTTCAAAGCTCTCTCAGCACAGTTTGACCCTATGCAATTTAAATCTCACCAACCTCAGTCTCAGACCCAAATGATTGTGGCAGTGGTACAGGCTCTGGGCTTTCACCCTCAGGCTTAGTAGAGTGCCACACAATAACACATGTGTGTGCTGGATGGGCAGGATTCACTGGTGTCCCAGTAACCTCAGTTCTTTAGTTCTCTGCCCTCTGTTGTAGTACAGAACAATGTCACATCATACCTCAGTTAAAGCAAACTCCTACCTCTTGCAGAGGGGAATTCTGCTCTGGGTAGGCTTGTGCAGCCCTGCTGATGTAGAATGGTGGACAATAGGACAGCAGTTACTGAATGAGCATATTGGGGTGAGTGAGTAGCCTTTTCTGTTCTAATTTATTTATTTATTTGTTTGTTTGTTTGTTGGAGGGTCATAGACCACAGAGATGATTGAAATTGATTTTTCTCTTGCCCACAACTCCAATTTTGGAGAGATTCAATAGGTCATGAGAATTGGGAAAAAATATCTAGTCCTCTATTTTTTAAACCCTCACCTTCTGTCTTAGAATCAATACTGGGTATTGGTTCCAAGGCAAAAGAGTGGTAAGGGCTAGGTAATGGGGTGAATTGACTCACCCAGGGTCACACAGCTAAGATGTGTCTGAAGCCAAATTTGAATCCAAGACCTCCCATCTCTAGTCCTGGCTCTCTATCTACTGAACCACCTTGCTGCCTCTATTATTCTAATTTTTACAGATGGGAAACTGAGGCAGAGATAATTTAAGTGACTTGCTCATAGGCATATAACTAGCAAATATCTGAGGCTAGACTTGAACTCAAGTGTGGTTGACTTTAAGTTGTTTGTTAGTGGTAGGAAATGAGCCGGTAAGATAGGGAAAGGTTGAAAATAAGTGAAGGAGGGGCCAGGCAAGGTGTCTTAATGGATAGAATCAGGCTTGGAGAAAGGAGAAAGGAGGTCCTGGGTTCAAATCTGATCTCAGATATTTCCTAGTTACCTGACCCTGGGCAAGTCACTTTACTCTCATTGCCTAACCTTTACTGCTCTTCTGCTTTGGAACCAATATACAATATTAATTCTAAGATGAAAAGTAAAGGTTTAAAAAAAAAGACTCACTTCCCAATTTTTTAGTTTGAAAAATGTAAATGTTTATATAATGATTTTCTGAAGGAAGGACACACCTCTTTGGCACAGAGTCAGGAATAGCTTGAGGAGATGCACTAGTCTCACCTTTAGTTTCCATCACTCTTAGGTGGCAATCCCTAAAGCTTTAGCACCTTGGTTAATTTTTTCATTATTCTTAAACTGGCTTTACACCTTTAACTGAACATCCAAGCTCATTATTTTGCCTTGAACTTCATCTGTATTATTGGTTCCCCAGCCCCAGCCCCAACTCATAGAATCACAGAAACTCAGAATGGAAAGAGATCTCAAAGGTTCATAGGAGCATCAATCTATAGCCAGAAGGGAACCTAGAGGTCGCCAAGTCCAAACATCTCTTTTTATAAATGAGGAAAATGAGACAGAAAGAGTTGAAGTAACTTAACTCAGTTATTGGTTCTAATAAATGATCTGAACCCAAATTTCCTTGATCCCAAGTTCAATGGCCTATACATTACATCAGGGGAAGTAAGCTAGGGGCCATGAACTTCAAAAATGGATATTTTGATAATTGTATTTCAATATAATTCTTTCCCTAATAATTTGGTTTCATTTGATACACTTAAAAATATGATGATGATGAGTTAATACTCATCATCAATGTCATCATCAATGTGCCAAAAGGATACATCACCAAAAAAACTTTAATTCAAGTCAAAAAACATTCACTAAGTAGACCTACTATGTGCCAAAACTATAGTAGAGCACACTGCCTCCGAGTTCAGCAAAATACAGAGCTGATGTACAAATCTAGCCTGCCACCTCTTTCTAGATGGCTCACAAGCTAAGGACATAGTTTATATTTTAAAAGACGATATTTATTTATTTTAAATTTTTATTTATTTATTTTTAAATGTAAAAGCTATTGTTAACTTATTGCTTATTCAAAATCTAAGCCCTCTTTCTGGTGGTGTAATGTATTATGTTATATTTATTATTATATTTCTATAATATTTGTATAATATGTCATATAATATAAATTATATATTATAATAGAAATTCAATTATATAAAATATAATAATAAATATATGTAATGAATATAATTATAATAAATATGTACTTTTTACACCAAAACACTTGAAGGTATAATGCTTTAATATTATTCAACTACTCCTAAGACTCAAGGGTACTTCTCAAGTTGTTCTAAGCCTTCTCTCCTCCAAGCTAAACATCTCCATCTCCCTCCTTCAATTGATGCTTTAAAAAAAATCCTTACCTTCAATCTTAGAATCAACACTGAGAATTTGTTCCAAGGTAGAAGAGGCTAGGCAATGGGGGTTACACAGCTAGGAAGTAACTGGGACTAGTTGATTTTTAAGTAGTCTTTCTAATTGATTTTTAAATGGTCTTTCACTAAGTTGTTGACTTCTCCTAGATGCTCTCCAGTGCTCCTAGAACCATATTCTAGAAAAGGTCTAACAAGGACAGAGTTAGAGGAGAATAGTACTTCTTTAGTTCTGGACACTAGTTCCATTAATCCAGTCCAAAGTCTCAAGAAGATGTGAGCTCAAATGTGACCTGTGTGACCTTGGACAAGTCACTTAATCTCTGTTTGTTTTAATTCACTGGAGAAGGAAATGGCAAATCTCTCCAGTATCTTTGCCAAGAAAACTTACTGGACAGTATCATTCATGGGATTACAAAGATTCGGACATAATTGAGTGATTGAACATCTAATTAAGGTTTCTTGGCTTCAAATCCCCTTCTGACCTGAGCTTTCAGTCCATCAGAAATCTCAGATCTTCTGGGGAAGTGCTCTCCAGACCACAGCCCTCCTACATCTGTTATCAATCAATGCACTGGCTAAACCCTGGGAATAAAACTGAAGGCAAACACGCTCCTTACCCTCAAAGAACTTCCACATCCTTAGGAGCTTATCTTGCACTCATGAAATTGGTTTGAGGAGCCCAAGTGGAAGACTTTCTCTGTCACCCTACTCAATGACATCTAAGCCCATTCAGCCCAAGGTTGTGGATCTGGAGGGATCTTGACTCATCCAAAGTATGACAATGATGTCTCCAAATTTTTTGTTTACTACAAAAATGACAAGTAATCTTTACCATATGTAGGAGATGGTGGAAATGAGTTGAACCTGTGAGGAGGACCTGGGTTCAAATTATCACCTGAGATTATTAACTGGTTCTCCTTTTCTTCCATGGACATGGAATGCCCCATGGACAATGCACTGTCTGCTTCAGTATCCTCAAATATAAAATGGGATAAAAACCATATCTATGAGGCAATATAAAAAGGGTTTTAAAAACTTTAGACTATTTAATTTTTTAATTTAAAAATATTTTTCCATGATTCATTTTCTTTCCCTCCCCTCTTTCCTCCCCTCTCCCAGAAGAAATAAGCCCTTCTACTGGGTTATACAAATGTTATCACTTATACCTATTTCCATATTATTCTTTTTTGCAATAAAGCAATCTTTTAAAACTCAAATCCCAACTCATAAACCCATATAACAAATGGCAAGTCATGTGTTTTTCTTTTCTATTCCCACAGTTCTTTCTGTCCATGTGGATAGCATTCTTTCTCCTAAGTCTCTTGGGATTGTCTTGTATTAACAAAGTTCATTACATTCGATTGTGCCACAGTGTATCAGTCTCTGTGTACAATGTTGTCCTGGTTCTGCTCCTCTCACTCTGCATCACTTCCTGGAGGTCTTTCCAGTTCACATGGAATCCCTCCAGTTCATTGTTCCTTTGAGCACAACAGTATTCCATCACCAACAGATACCACAATGTGTTCAGCCATTCCCCAATCAAGGGACACCCTTTCATTTTCTGATTTTTTGCCACCATAGAATGCAGGTATGAATATTTTTGTACCAACATTTTTCCTTCTCATCTCTTTGGAGTACAGTGCCATGGCTGGATCAAAGGGCATGCAGTCTTTTAAAGCCCTTTGGGCATAGTTCCAAATTGCCATCCAGAATGGTTGGATTGATTCACAACTCCACCAGCAATGCATTCGTGTCCCAATTTTGCCACATCCCCTCATTTGCCACATTTATTATTTTTCTTTATTGTCATATTGACTAATCTTCTAGATTTAAGGCGGTACCTCAGAGATGTTTTAATTTGCATTCTCTAATCAGGAGGGATTTAGAACACTTTTTCATATACTTATTGATAGTTTTGATTTCTTCATCTGAAAACTGCCTCTTCATATCCCTTGACCATTTGTCAATTGGGGAATGGCTTAATTCCTTGTACATTTGACTTAGTTCCTTATAAATTTAGGAAATTAGACCTTTGTCAGAGATTTTTGTTACAAAATTTTCACCCAGTTTGTTGCTTTCCTTCTAATTTTGGTTTCATTGGTTTCTTAACAGTCTCTTTAAACATCGGTGATTGTTACTATTATTAATAATCTATATCTTTGATAAAAATGTTAAACATGTTGATGAGAGTCACATTTGAAGGTCTTGCTAGCTGACTTTATCTTATTGTTGTTCAGTGGTGAGAGTCCCCAAACCTCTCACGACTTTTTCAAAGATAGCTAATCACTACGTGACTTCCAGAACCTAAGGAAGCTATATTTCAGAAGGAATTACCTCTATGGTAGTATTTCAGATTGCCCGGAACAGAGTAAGGTCTTATATTTGCCTTCCCATAGAGACACCTTCTGGGCACAAATCCATTATTTAGGAGTTTGGGCTTCCATACATTTAAACCACTGTAAATTAAGAAAAAGAAACAATAAATTAGAGATAAATTGTTAAAGATGTGTTTATTCATGATGCATTTATTCCTAGGCAAGGTTGGAATTTTCAGGAAGAAACACTATATGCTCAGTCAATAGCTTCAAAGGATCCCCAAAACTCAGAGTTGGAAGGGACCACTGGCACTATCTAGTCTAAACTCCACTTAATTTAGGATTCACACTCCAATTCTAGCAAATGATCATTCAATGTTGGTATCTCCCATGAGGGGGAGACCACAATGACCCAAGTAAGACAATTTTACTAGTGGACAACTCCATTAAGGACATTTTTGGGGTTTTCCAACATGTGAAGCTATCAAGGCTAAATCTGCATCTTCCACCCACTGGTCCAGGGGCTATCCTTTGGGGCCAATCAGAAGAAAGTTAAGCTCCCTTTTTAGATCCCAACTGTGATGCTCATAGTTTAGTGTTAACCACAAATCTTAGGGATGAGCCTTCTTTGTCTTTATCCAAATCATTGATAAAAATATTTTTTTAGGACAGCCAAGCACAGATTTCTGGGACATTGAATCAGTTTTGACTAAACTTTGAGTTCTATCATTCAGCCAGTTATAAATCCAACTAATTGTATTATTGTCTACCCTACCATCTATCTTCACAAGAATAATAGATGATGCTTTCAGAATAGCTCACATTTATATGGTGTTTTAAAGTTTGCAAAGTATGTTTTGCGTATATTTTTATGTATATTATATCTCATTAGATGGGCAAAATAATCCTATGGGGCAAATCCTGTCATTTTCCTCAATTTATATATGGGGAAACTGAGGCCAAGAAAGGCTAAATGACCTGTCTGAGGCATGATCTAAATTCAAGTCTTTGCTTCCAAGTTCAGCACCTTGAGTATTTATCTTGAGTATTGGTTTCTTATTGGTCATTTTTAATTAAGTCACTCCAGTGGAAATGGCACTCTCCTTGCCAGACAAAATGGAAATGGAAGTAATATCTTCTCTCTAATGTGAATTATCATCATCCAACTACTCCTAGAAGATGCCCTATTCTGTGATCCTTCCCTTTCTTCTGTTAGAGCTAAAAATTGGTCCAGAGGCTCCTTCGAATAAAGAGCCTCTTCTGATGTAAGGACAGCATGATGTGCCTAAGATGATAGGCCAGAATTTCTTCACATCCATTGTTTTCTCCCACTCTCTTGCTAGAATTTAGGTGGACGGAGGAGGAGTATTCAAATCCTTTCTTCTTTCTCTGTTATTCTTCTGATTCCTACCTAATCCACCTCTGTCTCCTCCTGCCTTATTTTATTGTCCTGTTGGCACCTTTGTCAGTCCCACCAAACATTGCTTGAATAGATGACACACTATCCTGGGGTGCAAAAAATGTCCTCTAGAGTCAATGTAGTGTGGTGGATAGAGTGCCAAACAGGGAGAGCCAAGTCCAAGTCCTGAGACATCATGGCTGTGTGATCCTGGATAAGTCACTTAATTTCTTAGTGTTCCAGGGTGCTCTCTAGCATGAGAAGGTGTGGACCCACATCTGTAGGTCAGCCTCTTACTATAGGAATTCTCTATATATCCCACATAGAATGTCCATTTCTTTTTTTCTCTTTCCTTTATTGTTTTGGAGTTAGGGGAAGGTCCTTGTTGCAAGACAGGTGGGTACATTAAAACCTTTGAAATAGCATCCTTGTTTAATGATACCAAAACTGGTGTCACCCTTTATTTGGAAGTATGGAATAATGTTATCAGTGGATAAAGGGAATGGGCATTGGAGTCTCAGAGCCTCAGTTTCCTCAACTATGAAATGAGAGTAGGAGGGGTACGGTAGCTGAATGAGTAGTGCCACTGCCTTAGAGTTAGAGACACCCAGAATCCCAGTGCTGTCATTGCGTGCAACCTTGGGCATTCATTTGATTTCTCTATGACTCAGTGGCCTCATCTGTAAAATGAGGGGGTGGGAGGAGATGGTCTCACCAATCCCACCCAGCTTTAAATTCTGACCCTTTAATGGCATGTCAGTGACCCAAATCCCAGGTCAGGGTCAGGAGTCTTTCTGATCACACCTACCTGATCGTCTTGGCACCCTTCTGTTGGTCTCCTGAAGCCTTGTGGGAGGACTCTCCAGGTTTGGAGGTGATGATTTTTGTGCAGGGCTTCTCGAAGCCAGTGTGGAAGTCAAAGGTCAGGGGGATGCACAAACTCTTCTTTACACTGATGTTTCGCATCCGATCCCTCTGTTGTGACAACGGGGTGACAAAAACTGGCTTCAGTGGAGTTTGGGAGAATGGCTGTCTCCTTACCAGAAAATGTAAATAAGGTTTCAATTCTGTTCCATCTAAGCAGAAAGAATTAAGTACCTACTGTATGCTAGGCACTGGGCTGGGTACTGGGGAAAACAAAGACAAAAATAAAACACATCCCCCTCCAGGAATGTCCATTCTACTGGAAGCCTCATAACCCACTTGGACTGGAGAAGACAGAACAGAGGAGCGACTACTGGCTTGGAAGTCAAAAGCCTTGGGTTCAAATCCCACCCAGATGACTCCTGACTTATATGACCTTGGGGAAGGGATTTTCCTTCTCTAAGCCTCAGTTTTCTCAGATGTAAAATGAAGGGGTTGGACCAGATGAACATTGGGGTCCAAAAGGATGATCCTATGACACAGCTACCATTGTGTGGGAGATGGAGCTCTGATCTTAGAGTCAGGAAGACCTGAGTAGGAATTCTACCTCAGATACTTACTTGCCAGGGGACCCTGGGCAAATCATTGAGCCCTAATTTGCCTTAGTTTCCTCATATGTAAAATGGGGATAAGAATAACATCTACTTCCTAGTGTTGTTGTGAGGATCAAAAGAAGTAATATTTGTAAAGCACTTGGCAGATCTTATATAAATGCTTGCTATTAGTATTACTTATTACCTGTATAGTCTGGATCTGGGCCTCAGTTTCCTCATCTGTAGAACAGGTGTGGCAGATAGAATTTCATGCTTGGAGTCAGGAATACAAGGGTTCAATTCCTACCTCTAACATTCACTAGTTGTGTGATCATGGGCACAACATGAAAGCTGTCTGAGCTTCAGTTTCTTTCTCTGTAAAATGGGGGTAATAGACCCCATATTACTTACTTTGCAGGATTCTGGTGAGGCTCAGATGACATTGTTTTACATTTGTCTTCAAAATCCCATTCCCCAGCATAGTGTTTGGCATATAGTAGGAGCCTAATGTATGTTTGTTGATTGATTACAAGAATAATGAGCAATTCCTGTATTTTATGACCTATTTAATGGTCTTCCTCATGCCCTCACCCAGATTTAGGGGAGGTCACAGCCATCCACCTGAAGGGAACTTGCATCCTCCAATGGCCTCCTCTCCCCTTTCCCCTAAAAATCACAGAATCCTAGGATTTAGAGCAGGAAGAGACTTTAGAGATCATTTAGACCAAGAGGTGTAGGACTGACCCAACATCACATAGGTAGTAAGTGATAGGATTGGGATTTGAACCCAGGTCCCATGACTTCTTTGCCTTCTAACTAAGACCAATGATCCCTCCATCCTGCCATGTTCTCTTCTAGCTGACTCTATTCTTTCAGAGGATTGTTATGAGGGTCTAATGAAATCACATGTCCAGATTCTTTTGTAAATCAGAAACCACTGTGCAAGAGTAGCAGTTGTTAGACAATCTTGAGAGTAAATGGACATTTAGGGGTCCAGACCTAGAATTCAACAGGGCTGGAAAGTCCAGGCATCCAACCCCGTCGCTGAAATTGGTTAATTATTCTTGGGCAATTCATAGTGCGAGAGGGAGGCTTAAGGCACCTCAGGAGGGAGACAGGACACACAGCTAGGATGAGCCAGAGGTGAGACTTGACCCCTGGGCTTCTGGACTCTGAGGCCATCTCTCTCTGAGTTCAAGTTCAACACAAAGGATCTAAACTGAGATGAGCCATCATGAATAGTATACTGGGCTTGGAATCCCATCAGCAAGGTGTTGACTGAAATCCCACCTGGATAAGTCACTGCTCCCCTCTCGGACCCTCAACCACTTTCTTGGATTCATCTAGGTCACAGAAGAGTTGAGATCTGCATTGGCTGAGGAATTCCTCACACGGGGAGTTCCCTGAGCTAATGCCATCACAGTTGCTTTGTACATTGCATAGAGCGATTAATCCTTGCATAAAACACTATCGATTTCACTGTGGTCTAACTATGTGCAATTGGATTGGTGACTACATATAAAGCAATTATAAATTTAAGAGAAACACAGAACCTTAGAGGACATCTAACTTAATCCCTTCTTTTTATAGATGAGGAAACTGAAGTCTGGGGAGACAAAAATCATTTGGCCAAAGTACTAAGTGGCAGGATTTGAACCCAGGTCTTCTGACATCAGAGTTAAGTGCATTTACCACTGTACCTAGGAATCAAAGCAATCCTTTCCTGCAAATTAAAATTATTTCTCTCCCAATCACACAAAAGCCCTATTAGCAAATTTAAAAAACATTTCTCAGGTGAGTATGTTCATTTTTTAATCATGGCAGAAGTTGACTTTACCCTTGAACTTGCACTTACCCGAATCCGAAAATCCATCATCTTGGAATATTCGTCTATGGCCTCTATCTTCTCTAAGAGTCTGTCAGTCATTTTTGTTCAATAATGTCTTAACTGAAAGAAAGACAGAGAGATTCGGAAAATAATAGCAAGAACAATGTCACGTCCTGAGTTTTTCCTCATCCTTCCCCATCCCTTTCCTCTCTCCAAAAACTGTAATGAAGACTAATAGGGGCTATTATTATCTTCATAATTTTACAGATGAAGAAACTGAGGTTGGAGAAGGTCAAATCCCTTTCCTAGCTCTAGTAATATCTGAGCCTAGATCTGAACTCAGGTCTTCCTGCCTCCAGAGCCAATGCTCTATTCATCGGGACACCTCGCAGCCTCAACCAGCACCAAAATGAACCTTCCTAAAGCCTAGGTTTGGCTCAAAGGTCTCCAGAGACTCCTCCATAGCTTTTCCTCTAGGATAAAAAACCCAATTTTCCACCTGGGAATTTAAAGCCCGCCATAATGTGGTTACCTGCCATCTAACTTAGTCATCATTTCCCACTTCTCCACCAAGCCAGCCCACTAGCTGGTGCTCCATCGTCTTCCTCCACGCCTCAGCATAGATGGTGGAAGGCGCTCCATCCTCACCACCCCTGCCTGGAAACACACACTTAGAATGCCCAGTTCCTTTCTTTCTTTACCTTCTCTTCCTAGCAGTGTGACCCTGGGCAAGTCACCTAATCCCCACTGCCTAGCCCTGAGCACTTTTCTGCCTTGGAGCCAATACTTAGTACTGATTCGAAGATGGAAGGAAATGATTTAAAAATGAAACATTTGCTTTTAGCCATTTCCCAGGGCTTTAGTCATCGTTCTACATTAGAGACCCTTTAACACCCCCCCCAGGGCTTGGACAGTAGGAACCTAATCAGGTAGTCTCCAACTCTTCTTAGTCTAAGCTCTCAGCCGAGTCCCTTTCTTATTTCCATAGAAATGGATTTCTGCCACAAAAGTTTAGGTACAAATGGAGACCTTAGAGAAGCCACCAGCACCGATTCCGCCCAACAGGACCATTGGTTGTGGCCTCCACATGGTGCCGACTGGCCTTTCCTAGCTTTCCTCCTTAGGCTTTCTGCTTGCACTGTCCATAGTTGGCCCAATGAATGGCATTTCTTGACTGAGGCCAAAGGACAAGGGCTGCAATTAGTCACAATGGTTAACTGTTACCCAAAGCTTTCAAGTTTGTAAAGAACTGTGAGATGACTCTCCTTTGGTCTTCCCAGCCACCCTGTTGGGGAGGTGCTACTATTATCTCCATTTTACAGGAGAGGAAACTGAGGCAAACAGAGATTAAAGTGACTCACTCGAGGCTAACTGTCAGTCTGGGTCAGAGGAGGGTCCTGAACGTGTCTCTGGGATTCCAAGACCTACATCCACTAAGCCAGGCTGCCTCTAGCACCAGGCATTATTATCTCCATTTAACAGAGGAGGAAACTGAGACTTGGTGAGGTTAAATGTCAGTGGAGAACTGAGCCAAGGCTCTTCTACACCAGTATTTCTACTGAGCAAGCAATCAAGAAATTATTAAGCACTTGCTGTTTTCCAGGCACTGTGCTAGGCACTGGAGATAAAATACAAAGAGTGAAATAATCTCTGCTTGCAAAGAATTTAGGGCTTAATGAGCCCCCCCACACACACACACACAAATTCACAGGCCTTTAAAAATAAAGTGAACAAACACAAATATATTCAAAATGAGTTAAATCTGCGCTGGCATATTTTGGCTACTATGACTAATGTGGAATTTATTTTGTATGTTTGTACATATTTCTAATGGTTTTATTTTTCTTTCCTTCTCAATAGGTTGGGCAGAGATTGAATTTGGAATTAAAATAAAACAAATTAGAAAAACAAAATAATAACAACAACAATAAGATTGGTGTGCCTCCAGAGGAGAGGTCAAGGAAGCCAGTTCAGAAGAACAGGAGAAATGAGGTAGAGGCTAATGAATCAGAGGTCTGGGGAGGGGGGCAGCCTTAGGCATACCTGATGTGTACAACAGAGAAGTCTGATGTCTTGTCAGGGTTTATATCCAGGCTGTGATGGAATCTTCTGAAGCCTGTCAACTAGAGTATCACTGTTCCCTCCTGGGGCTTTATGTGGAGAGGCTGGGAATACCACTCAGGACTGTGAGATACTCCTGTGGAGAAATCCAGGAAATATAAGAGTCACACATAGTGTAAGACAATCGAGTGAATATTAACAGAGGAGAAAAGCAGTATTTTTCATGTGTATTCTACAGACCACCTGGACAGAAGGAAGAAACAGATAAAGCAGTTCAGGAAAGAGATTAAAAAAAAAACCTATATTAAAAACCCAGCATAATAGAGTAGTTACAGGGGACTTCATTTATTTGCCTTAATGATAATTTCATTCTCCAAAAAGTAGAGGAAAGAATAAGGATAACTGCTCTTCTGGATCTTATTCCAACCCACAAAGAAATGCTAAAAGAGAAAGATGGGAACTGCCAGAGGAAATGACCATCCCAAGAGTTCTAGATGGAGAAAAAGGAAGAGGGGCATTTTTAACAAGCATCATGGATGTTGGGAATTACAGATTGCAGAGTTTGGAGATAGGATAAAAGGAATCCCACAGGGTCCCAACTTTTTTTCCCATTACTGAGAAGGGCAACACTATCCTCCCAGACTCAGCACCTAGGAATCATGCTGGGCTCCTCATTATCTCTCACCTCCCATATCTAAGATGGTGTCAAATCTGACGATTTCATCCTTGCTGGGTTCTCTCAAATCCCCTTTCTTCCCTCCTCTGCCACTGCCCTCACCCTGGTACAGATTTTCATTATCTTGTATCAGGACTAGTACAATAGAAGGGGGGAGGGGTGTGCCTGCCTCAAATCTCTTCCCACTCCAGTCCATCTTCCTTGGGTCACCAATGGAGTATGGGAAGGTCTGATCATGTCAGCCCTCCCTCCTCAATAACCTCCATCACTTCTGAGTTCCTCCAAGGGTAAATACAAAATGCTGTGATCCCCATTCCCTCCCCCTTCCACCTTTTTACTCTTCTTATTCCTTATTCCCTGCCATATACTCTGTGACTATGAAACACAAACCTCTGATATTTTTTGCTGGCTGATTCCCATAGCTTATATGTGCTTCCATCTTCTCACCACCTCCTAATGTCTCCAGATTCCTTCAAGCATCAACTAAAATCCCCCCTTCTTTGAGAAGCCCTTCCTGCTTCTCCCTTAATATCAGTGTTCCCTCTGCAATCATTTCCAATTTATTCTGTCTAGAGCTTGTTTGTACATAGAATTTGTACATATTGTCTCCCTCATTAAACTGGGGACTCCTTGAGGGCAGGAACTATTTTTTGCCTAACTTTGGTTTCTGAACAAGTAAGCACTTAAATGCTTGTTGGCTGCTTGCCTGACTTAAAATTATGTGTAGAGAAATTAGTCCAGAAGAGCTCTGAAGAATGCAATTTTGAAGATGTAAACACCAAGCAGGAGCTGTTTAAAAGTCTCTGTGGATGTACCAGAAATTTGTCAACTATCTTTAAAAAAATTTCACGTACAATCCAACAATGAGAAGATAGAAGGAAGAGCAGATTAATGGAAAGTAAACACAAAAGAATAATGGGATTCAGAACAAATGCTATGCTTGAGCTAATGCTGTGGCCCACAGAAATTCCATTTTTAGCTCTGTTTGAGTCACAGAAAAGATCAAGGAAGGTCAGACCCATCGCTGGGAGGATGATGAATGGCAGGGAGAAGACAGAAGAGCCCTAGCTTCCTTTTTGGCGAGCTAAGACCGACAGGACCAAAGTGGCAAACAGGAAGCTGATACTCAAAAGGCAGGAGAGATGCTGAGAGAGCACTTAGCTACCCTCAGGGAGTTATTCACTGGGCTCAAATCAATCACATTCCAGCATACTAAAAGAAATGCTAGGGACAATGATTCTCACTGATCTAGGGGAAAAACAGGATTGAGAGTCGGGAGACAAACTGAAAATACAATGAGAATGAGCAACAGCAGAGAAGCAGTGTAAACATCACAATACCATCCTTGAAATATTCAAGAAGTCCTGTGGTGTAATAAATAGAAGAATCAATCTGTGTGACCAGGAATGGTTATTTACCTCCTCAGGGCCCTAGGCAACTAAGAGAATAAATTACATATAAATTTCTAACAAGGAAAGTAGGAAGGAAGAAAAGGAGGGAGGGAAGGGGAGAGGAAAGAGAGGAAAGAAAGGTGGGAGGATTGGAAAGGGAGGAAGGAAGGAGGGAAGAAAAGAAGAAAGGGAGAAAAGCAGAAAGAGAAAAAAAGAACGGTGAGAGGATTGGAAAGGAAGGAAGGGAGAAAGGAAGGATGGAAAGCAAGGAGAAAAAATAAATGAAAAAGGAAAGCTTCTAATAAGTTAGAAATTTTACAAGCATTTATGGTAAAATAGGGGAAAGAGTCGTACAAGATGAGTAAGTTCGTAGAGGCTGTGATCTGTATCAGGACAGAGAATACCAATGCCAATGGAGTAAAGAATACCCAAAAAATGCATTTAGATATAGGTGGAAATAGAGAGAATTTCCACAGGAGCCTACTTATTTTTCACCAATAAGAAGACATCTTTGTCTATGATGAGTCCTTATAATAGAATGAGTTGAAAATGTTTGCCAAGTCAGAGGCACTCTGCAATCAGGCTTGGTGAGTACTTCCAGGAACACTTTGGACCTCTATCTGATGCCAGGGACTTCCTCTTTGCCATCCTTCCCCACCTCTGCTTTTGGCCATTTCCCAGGGTTTAACCATCTTTTTACTACAACTCCTGTGGCCCCAATTTTTAAAAATTCTTCTTATGGCTGGGTTTTTACGTCTAAGCAAAGCATATGGCTATCTCAGAGTTTGCCAGAAGATGGCCCCCTAACTAACACAAAATTTCCTCTGCTTTCATAACATCACTGAAGCTTTTTGCTTTTCTAAAATGAGTCAATGACCGATTACAAATTCTTAAGCTCAAAATACAATCTATTGAAAATGGAGGAGACCTTTGTCAGGAAGTGGGAGCATTGTTGCTAAGATGTTTGAATATTTGGCACAAAATAATTGTTTAACTTTTATTTAATTGAACGTAGAATAATAGGGGCAACATCGAGGTGGCCCAATGGATAGAGTACCAGACCTGGGGCCAGGAACACTCGTCTTCCTGAGTTCAAACCCAACCTCAGACACTTACTAGCCGTGTGACCCTGGGCAAGTCCCTTTAACCCTGTTTGCTCCTGTTTCCTTTTCTGTAAAATGAGCCTGAGAAGGAAGGAATGGCAAACTACTCCAAGGAAATCCCAAATGGGGTTGCAAAGAGTTAGGCATGTCTGAAAAACAACTGAACCACAGAACAAGGAAAATAGGAAAAATAAAAAAGTCACAAAAAAGCAATCAGCTGCTTCCAGCAGTGAGTGGTCTTTTCTTGCTCCTCGTTTTTCTTGATTTCTGGGCGAGTTTTGGCATTTCCATCACTTCCTTCTTTCCAGGTGCTCTCGTGGCTTCCTTGACACTGATTGTAGTTATCCTCCTCTCTGCTTTTCATCTCTTTTGCTGGATCATTCATTTCCTTCCACTCAATAAATAGGCAGCTCCTAAGTCTCTGTCTGAGGGCTTCTTCTTGGTGATCTCATCGGCTTTCATGGTTTCAGTTATGCCTCTGTGTAGATAAAGATTCAGCTCTAAGCTCTGTCTCTTGAATTCTAGTCTTAGATCCCCAAATGGCTGCCAGAGATCCCCATTTGGATATCTTGTAGGAATCTCCAAGTCAGCATGACCATCATAGAACTCATTATAGGGTCATAGACTGAGAACATCAAGGGATCAAACATCACCAAGGCCTCCCAACTTCATTTTAGAGATGAGAAACCTGAGATCCAAGTTGATGAAGACTCTGGTCCTCTGAGTCACTGGTGTACACAAGCATAAAAAAAAATTCATTTGGAGTCAGAGGACCTGGGTTCAAATCCATATTCTGCTACTTTTTCTATGATCTTGGAAAAGTCACTACTGCCTTTTCTCAGTTTCCCTATCTTGAAAATGCAAGGGCTGAACTTGATCCCTTCCTATTTTATCTTTATTCTCCCACATTCCCTAAATCTAATCAGCCACACGAAGGCTGTTTGATGCTACCTCCACATCTCTCCCTTCTTTTTTCTCCACTCATATGGTTTCCACTCTTCCTCCATCACTTCTCCTTATCTGTCTATTAAATTACTACAATACTCTGTTAAATGCTTTTCTTGCTTTCAAGCTATTCCTTCTCCCATCCATCTCCCATGGAGCAGTCAGTCATTCCATGATATCATCTTCCTACTGAAAAACCTTGGATGGCTCTCTGTGGTTCCAAAGATACAATAATACACATTTCCCATCAAGCATTCAAAGCCATATCTCACCTGCCTTCTTGCTCTTATTTTGTATAACCTGCCTTTACAACCTTGTTGATTCATTGATTGATTCTAGTCAAACTGACTTGATTCCTGTTCTCCATCCTGTGATTGATTCTAGTCAAACTGACTTGATTCCTGTTCTCCATCCTGCATCCCACACCATTTCTCTCTTGCCTGCCTGATGGCCCAACTCTATTCCTGGAACCGTAGTCCCTCCTCATCTCTGCTTCATAGTCTTTAGCTTCGGTGAAGACAGCCCAGGAGCCATTCCCAACACAAGAACTTTCCTGATCCCCTCAGCTATTCCTATTCTCTCTTCTCAAAACGACTTCCATTCTTTAACACATGATCTGTCTGAATGGAACTTGTCTGCAAATATTTTTGGTCTCCTCAGTAACCTGTAAAGACTGTAAAAAACTGTAAAGGAGGACAAGGATTGTTGCATTTTGCCTCTGAAATTCTAGCACCTAGCCCAGCTCCTCTCATTTGGTAGATAATAAATTTCAGGTGGAATATAAGGAGTACATTATTTGGCATTAGCAGCTACCTAGGACATCTCATTTATGAGGCATTAGCTACAATTCTGCCCAGCCAACGAGTGAGCAAAAGTCTTTATCTAGTGAGAAAGTCAGAGCATGCTTTAAGCAGAGCCACGTAAGTAAAAGAGCTCTGTCTGGGATGAATATATTACTGGCCTTAAAAATAGTTTTTCTCTTCTTTCTAAGTTGTTAGAACATCAGAATTTCCCAAACTTTTTTTTTCTTATTTCTCTATTTTTACAGCAGATTAAATGAGGTAGATGATGAGATGCAACACTCATTTCTTCTTATTTTTAAACCCTTCCCTTCCATCTTAGTATCAATACTGTGTATTGGTTCCAAGGCAGAAAGGCAGTAAGGGCTAAGGAATGAGGGGTAAGTGGCTTGCCCAGGGTCATACAGCTGGGAAGGGTCTAGGTCAAATTGGAACCCAGGACCTCTCATCTCTGGGTCTGACTTTCAATCCATTGAGCCACCTAGTTGCTCCCCCATTCCTTTTAAAACAAAACTAGATAAAATGGGGATGAATATTTTTTCAATATAAGTTGTATTTATCTACAAGTAAGAGCAAACATTTTATGTAACTAGGATAAAGTAGGGGCCTTTCCAGTGAGATCAGGAATGAAGCAAAGATGTCCATTATTACAACTATTACTTGATAGGGTGCTACAGATGGTGAGTACAATAACAAAATATGAACAAGAAACTGAGATTAATAAGCATTGAAAAAGAGGAAACAAAATTATTGCTTTTTGCAAATTATGTTGTAATAGATTTAGAAAACTCTAGAGAATCCATTAAAATTAATTGAAACAATAACTTTAGCAAAATTCCAGCCATTATGACTGAAATAAGGTAAACTGAGGCACAAAGTTCTAAGCACTATCAATTTATTGGCAAAGTATGAATTTGCCAATAAACAGGGTTTCATGTCCCTCAGAAAAGCTAAGGCCCTAAATAAGGGGTGCCGTTATTTTTTTAAGGACAAAAGGAGGAATGCCCAGAACAGAAGACATAGATGGGGAAAGAGCATGATTGGTTACAAAGCTTGTAGCATCACAGGAACGAGAAATAATATGATTGGCTGCAAATTGGGAATGAGAGGCTAGCAAAGGCCCCACCTTCCATCCAGTAACTAATAAACGTTCATTGTTAGAGTCCACTGCCAGGACAGTTTAGCAGTGATGGGCCAGACTACTTTGGACAGCAAACCAGATTCCTTGGCATCCACTTGTATCCTTCAAAGTCAGCAGATTTCCTTGAGGCAAGAATAGAACATTGATTACCCAAAGAACTGAACTTCTAAACTTAATTAAGAGACAATGAGTGATTTACAGGAAAGTTGCATTTCCAAGCTTAACTCTGAGACAAATAAGACATGACTTGGGCAGTAAAAAGAATGTCAGAATCAATACAGTATGAAATCAATAACAAAATAGAAATTATTCACTTTTCCCAATTTTCAATTTCCCCCTTTGATCAATGAGAAGCATGACTCCCGTGGATCATTTATCTACAAGCTAATTTAATTAAGATTTTTAACATGGCCATTATCAGTAGTATGCACTGACAATTTCATCTGTTGCAAATTTGGGGCAGTTTTAAAAGAGCAATTAAAGCAAAGTCTGAAAAGAATAATAAGACAGAGGGTAATAAAGGCCCCTTTGCAAGGGTGGCCAATAGACTCTTTCTCTGTAACCTAAAAGAGAGAATCCACCAGTGGTCACCTATAATGGGTAGTTGTGTTTCTGCTATAATTTGTTGGCTTTTATGAAAGTTTGTTACAATTTCCCCAAATGGTTGATGTAAGAACAAGAAGATTAATCATAGCACAAACCATAGTAAGAATATCTAAAACATGAACTAATTTTAGAGGGAAGATTTACATGTCACCAAAGTAACCAAGAAAACTCAGCAAACATAAATACCATAAAACAAAAATCCAAAGTAATACAAGAATGATCATCAATATTAACTAACATCAAGTTTCCTTGTATTTTAGTAACCCATTCCCAATATCTATTCAGACAGTCTATTTCATCTTGAGACCCATCTGGTCCCTGGAAACATCTTCTCTTGGACATAGATCTCATTCTCAGGGCAGCTCTGAAGGAGATGCTTTGAAAATTCGCCTCTCTCATTCCGAGGTACTTGGAGAGATTACTCAATACAATGGAGTACAACCTTCTATAACTAGCTCATATGGTGAAAAGCAGCTCAAATATGAACAGAATTGTAACAAGAACAACAAATTAAGATCCCACAATTCACCTAAAACTTCAGATAATTTCAGTTTTTTCACATACCATTTGCTACTTCTATTTTTAGCTAAACCATATTCCTGATTTAGACATTGTCAGCAACAGACTAGGTAGGTGTGTCCCTCAGAAACTGAGCAAGTCATTTAATCCCCACTGATTAGCCCTTACCACTCTTCTGCCTTGGAAGCAATTTATAGTATTGATTCTAAGATGGAAGGTGAGGTTTTAAAAAAAATGTAAAATGGGGATGACAATAGCATCTACTTCTCAGGATTGCGATAGATAGACAGACAGACAGACAGACAGATAGATAGATAGATAGATAGATAGATAGATAGATAGATAGATAGATGGATAGATGGATGGATAGTAGATAGATAGATAGATAGATAGATAGATAGATAGATAGATAGATAGATAGATAGATAGATGGATGGATAGGATAGATGGATAGATGGATAGACAGAAAGACAGATAGATAGATAATAGATAAACAGATAGACAAATAGTCAGATAAACAGACAAATAGACAGAAATATAGATAGATAGATAAACAGATAGGCAAATAGATAAACACAAATAGACACAGATATATAGATAATAGACAAATAGATACAGATAGAGACAGACAGACAGATAGATAGATAGATAGATAGATAGATAGATAGATAGATAGATAGATAGATAGATAGATAGATAGATATAGACAGATGGATGAGTATATGCATGCTATCCATTTTTATGATGCACAAGGGGGATTTGACTTGCTCTACTTACCCAAAGAGAGAAGAACTAGGAACAGTTGGTGGAAGAAGCTGCTAAGTAGTAGATTAGACCAAGCCAACAAGAATTTTTAAGCACCTACTATGTGAGCTAGGCATAATAATATTTGGGTATAAGCAAGGCAAGCTTAGTGCTTGCTCTTAGGAGCTCGTAGCATAATGTCTAAGGCCATCCAAGAGTGGTATGAGACACCTCCTGAGGCAGTGAACCCCTCATCCCTATCCCCTTCACTAGGGGGCTTCAAGCAAAGTCTGGGTATAACCTTTGTTGGGAAAGTTGTAAAGGAGAAGTGGATTGGACTAGATGGTCATGGAAGTCCCTTCCAACTCCTGCTTGGGAAACATTCAGTGGCTCCCTATTATGGCTAGTGCACAGGGACTGTCTCCCTGGTCCTTTTATCCTCAGGCTTATAAGGAGTAGGCACTTAAGATGCTGGGGATTAATTAATAGCATAAAATATAGGCATCCGGACATTTGGCTCCCACCTCCATTTACAGTCCTAGTTGGCTGCTTCTCTTACCAACTTCTATACATGAGATAAACAGGATGAAATAGCTACTCTCCAATGGCATCCTGGTATTTCCTTCCTCCTTCTCCTTCTTTCTTCCTCCAGGAGCTCACCCAGGCAGGGCCCAAACCCCTACCTCCATCTCAGGCCTCAAATCCAGTTTTCATTCTTCACCTTTGAAGTTGCAGGGCTGGGATTTGAACCCAATCTGGTGCTCTATCAGTAACTTAGGGGTTTTGTTTCAGCCCACAATGAAATGCATCTCAGTGAGCTGAGTTTTGTGCATATGAAGCCCCGTGTACCCCCACCCCACCATTTTGCTTATTCGTCCCTTCAAGAAAATTGGCAGCAGCACCCTGACTCCTGCCTCCAGCCTCCTGCCTCCAGCCTCCCGCCTCCCACCTCCCGCCTCCCGCCTCCCTCTGAGCCTGCCCTTCCGCCTGGTCCCCAGGCTCTCTCGCTTCACCCCCTCGTCTTGGGAGCCCAGGCTCACCCTGTCTCTCTTTTCACCCATTCCGCGAAAATACAAGGGATGGGCAGAGAGGGACAAGGTTGTTGCTAAGGCCCATTGTGCGCTGGCAGATTTTGTCTTTCATTAGCTAAAGGGATGAGAGCCTGAGGCGGGACCGGATCACAGTCAGAATCTTCGAGTTCAAAGGAACCTCCTAGGTCAAGGACTCCAACTGGAATCCGCCAGACAATATAGCCAGCCAGGGACCATCGCGCCTTGGTTCGAAGCTCTTAGGCTACAGGAAGCAGTCCTTCCTGAAGCAGTCATTCTCTTTTTGGCAAGCTCCAAGGGTTCAACTTCCCTGACATCTAGCTTCAATTCGCCCCTCGGCCCCTTGCACCCATAGCTCCTAGTTCTATCTACCAGATGGGGCCAGAGATAAAGGAAAGATGGAGAGAAGGACGGCCTGAGGAAGGTGGCCAGAGGGGAAAACCAAGAAAGGAATGGGGAGAAGAGTGGAGAGAGCTGGGAGGGGGAAGGGGAGAAGAGGAGAGAAAAGAGGGAGAGGGAAAGAAGCCAGGAAGGTAAGGAAGAAAGCAGAAAAGGTGGAGGAGGGAAGGAAAGGGAGCTGAGGAGAGAAAGGGGGAAAGAGAAAGAGATGTCTCTCTAGGATGGCAAGAGAACGTAAACCCTCCTCCCCTCTGCGTTTTGGTTTTCGTCCTTGAATCATCCTGGGCAGATCCAGGACTAAGGCTGCAATTGAAGCCACGTGGAAATTGCGTCCTGAAAGGCCCATAAGCCCCCGGGCAGTGCACACCCGCCTCTCAACTAGTATTTTTAATTAATCCGCCAGGAGTGACTCCCTGGTGCTTCTCTTCTGCCAATAACCGGCAGGTAGGACCGGGGACAGCAGCCACGACCCCAGCAGCGGCTCTCATCCTGCAACCTGGTCCTCTCCCTGGGTCTCAGGGGAGAGGGGAAGATGGGCATTTTGAGGAACCCAAGTTCTTCCCTTCTGACTTCCAGCAACTATTCCTCCCCTCCCCTCCCCACCCTCTCCTCTATTCCACCAGCTCCAGCAGAGCCAAATGCCGCCCCCTCCGCGATCCTTGGGCCAGCGTCAGGTGCACTATCTGGTCCCACCAGCACCAATCACTTAACAGAACCAGCCTCTGCCCCGGCTCCTGGTCTCTTCCCACCTGGGCTGTGCTGAAGAGAAGGGAGGACTGAGAACCTGCTGCAGCCAGTCCTCTAACCCTGGGAAGGAATCTCCCTCCCCCGACCCATTCTTTTAGATCAGAGGCTCTTAACCTGGAGGCCATGGGTCTCTTCCATTGTGAGGGTTGGGGGGGGGGGGGAGGGGGCAGCCTGTGAATTTGGATGGAAAATAAATCATAAGGTTGTTTTTTTCCGCATTAATCTCTAAGTGAGATTTAGCATGTCTTTCAATTATTTAAAACGATTCTGAGACGATTCCAACATATTCGACTTCCCTCACTATCTCCACCCTCCCTCAGACTCCTGTTTAATTCAAGTTTGGTTTCTGGGGGCAGCTAGGTGGCTCAGTGGATTGAAAGCAAAGTCTGGAGACTGGAGGTTCTGAGTTCAGATTTCTCCTCAGATAACTGAGCTGGGTTATCTGGCAAGTCACTTGATTGTCTAGCTTTCACTGCTTTTCTGGCTTGGAAGGTACGAGTTTTTTAAATAAATGTTTGGTTTCCAAAACTTCCAGAGGGGCTCATGACCCACAAAAAAGTTGAGCCCTGCTTCAGATGTTCTCCAAAGCCCCAACAGCTAGCCTAAAGGAAGTTGGCTAATGAAAGAAGGTGGAGGACAGAGTGGTCTTTGGTTGGAGGTTCTGCTCTTCCACTAGCCTGACATTTGGAGAACTGTGCAGAACAAATCAAGGAGCAGTCCTCCAGTGTTAATAAGGTGACAAGCACTCGTTGGCTCTGGGGATTTGCACTTCCAAAATGCAATGATCCCTACTTCCAATGACACTTTAGGGATGTAAGAGTTAAACATTGTTTGACTAAATTTATGAGTTAAAAAAATTATTGTGGTCACCGTTTATAAAAATTACAACTTAAACTATGAGTGTTAGTAGCTTTATTACAGCAGGGTAGAGATAGTGAAGAGGGAAGTGTTATAAAGAGGGAGAAAATATTGCCTAGCTAAATACTCTATAATTGCCAATCCAAAGAAATGCAGCTCATCTCCCACAAAGGTTCCCTCGGGTCCTGATCTCCAACCAGGAGTCACCGTAGTCTCTTCAGCAAGGGTCTTTCCAGCACAGAATCAATCTCCAACGCAGAAGTCCAAGGCAGAAGGATCCCTCCAACGCAGAAGACCAAGGCAAAAGTTCTCCCTCAGCAAGAAGCAGTAGAATGAATCAGAATGCCCTCAGATGGCTTTTATAAACAGTTATCTCCACATCACTTCCTGTCTCTCTGGTTTCTCCTTCCTTTCAACGTGGGCTGGTCTATCACATTTCAGGAACCAATCAAAGTCTCCTAATTTGCCTAGCACTGTGGGAGGGGGTTGGGCAGGGGCAGTGCTTGTGGTCTTTTAGGACTAAGTGTTAATGACTAAGTGTGAACTCTCTTTGTTAGTGACTTAATAAGTGTTAAGTAGGGGTACTTCGAGTTCCTGATTAACTTAAAATAGACAAAGGGAATAAAAAATTCCCTTTCACAATGGCCACCTACTCCTATCTATAGCATAGTGACCAGTCTTCTTGAAGTCCTCTGGTGAGAGAACTTCCAGAACAGACACATGCTGTCCTTTCTCCTTTTAGATAGCTGGGCAGAGTAGGCAAGATGCTTTTCCAGGAATCAAGCTTCTATTTGTCTAAGCAGAATCGAGCTAATCTTTGTCTCTGTCTCTGTCTCTCCCTTTCTTTAACTTTTACCTTATGTCTTAGTGTTGTGGGAGATATACACCCAAATTTGTAGCAGGGTCTCACTCCCAAGAATGGGAGACCCAAACTTAGTTCAATCCAGAAGTAAAAAAAGAATCTTATTTGAAGAAGAGATTTAAGGTGGTATAACAGCCTAATAGCTGGTGAAATGGTCTTGAGGCTAATCAGGTAGCCCTAGGGCTGATGGATTAGCCCAGGAGCCAGTTGGTAGAATAGCGGCTCTCCAGGTGTGGAGTAGCAACTCCAAGTGTGGAATAGCAGCTCCATAGCCCTGGGCTGATGGAATAGCCCAATAGGTAAAGGAGTAGCAGCCCCAAGTGTGGATCTGGATTTCTGTGCTAATTGAGGGTCTGGGGGCTTCTAGAGAAATAGCCACCTTTTCTCATTATAGCTGAAACCCCTGGAGAATGGGCATGGCCAAATTGAGGTGGAGGTGTGGTTTGGGGTTTGATATTTACAAGGAATAAGGAGCATGCACAGGTCCAGGGGCTCCTTCTGGGATGCCAGAGGCCCCAGAGTGCATGTCCCAGGTTTCCCCCTTTGTCCACCTTGTCATCATTTGTCAGAGTGGGAGAGGTCTCACTACCCTTCTGGAATGTGAACATGCAGTGGGGGGTGCGCTACATTGGAGGATGGACCACTCCAGGTAATGAATTGTGTCTAACGGTTCAGAACTAAAGTAAATAGAGAACAATATGAGTAATTGATAAAAACACACTAGGCACAAAGCTGGTGACCAGTGTAGAACATTACAAATCCAGGGCAGGTGATTGATGTTATGTGATGGATAACTGATCAATCTGCAATTCATGCTTGACTAATGCTGAAACTACAAGTTTTGCAGTTGATGTTTAACCAGGGCTAATTGGTGAGAAATGCAAGATTTCAGAGTAAGAGGGTCTTGTTCTTATTACTGCCTTTCATTGCCCATTGCCAGCCTTCATCATTAGACTCAGTTCTAAGTATTGGTTCCAAGGCAGAAGAGCTGTAAGAGCTAGACAATGGGGGTTAAGTGACTTGTCCAGGGCCACACAGGTGGGAAGTGTCTAAAGTAAGATCTGAACCCAGGACCTCCTGTCTCTAGGCCTGCACTTTATCTATTGAGTCACCTAGCTGCCCCCAAGCTAAACTCTCTTTCACAAAGGTCCTCCAAATACTTGAAGACTGGGATGATATGCCTTCTAAATCCTTGTTTTTTAGTTTAAATACTCCCAAGTCTTTTTAAATGACTCTCATATGGTAGAAGGACCCTCATATTGAAAGACTCTCATATGGAACTCTGATCCTGTGAGGTTCTTAGGATCCAGATGTTGGGGACAATTACCTATTTGATGTCCAGGATATTCTCTTTACTTTCTCCGTGAACTCAATCTTTCCACCCTGATTCCATACAGGATCTCAACATACATATAAATGATCTGGTCCCAAATCCTAACTGCCCTACTTGTAAGGGTCTCTTCCTGCCCACATAGATCATAGAGAAGTCATTCCTTCCTACCTCCTCATATCTCCTGGCCTGGCCTGCCTGCAGGAAAGAGAGAAACACTTTCCAACAGCTATGCAACTCCTCTTGGTATCCTTCCCTTAGCTGTCACAAATGGAGAGACAACAACCTTGAGGATGAATGCCTAGAGATGCTAAGAAATCTCCTAAAATAAACTCATTCAAGATAATAAACTCCTTACCTCTCAGTCATATGCTCCCCATTTCAGGGATCTTGAACCTCTGGCTGTCTTCATGGAAATCCCATTCTCCATTCCCCCACTGCTCCCTTATTTGCCTCCTGTAATATTTAAAGGAATTGTAGAGGATTGAAGAGGGACAGGGGTTTCCTTTCCACACTCCCCCCTTGAACACACAGCCCCCCAATGTCTAAAGCTTCCCACCTCTTCTGCTGTGATCTCCAGAATATATGCTCTGTAGATAATAAGTTGATTTAACCTTAATTTTTTTTTCTTTTCCCACTCCTTTCACTGAGACCTGGCTTTCCCCTGATAAGCGGAGTCTCCTTGACCACCCTTTCCAGCACTAGGTCTATTTTCAGTCATTCTCCCTCTTCAATGGCTGGGCTGGAGGTGCTGAAACACTCTGTGCTCCCTATGGACACTTCCAGCCTCTCCTTCTGCCTCTTGTCCAGTAACCTCTCTTCCTTTATGGTTCACTCAATCCCAGTCTAATAGCAACCACTAGGACACTCTCCATCTTTCCTGCTTGACTTCAGTGCCGGGTCATAGCAATTATCCCTTCTTGAACTCCATTTGCCATACTAGGGGACTTCATCATAGATCTGATACTTCCCTAAACATTCTTGCCTTCTCCTTGCTTAACTTCATCAGTTCCTCATGACAAGGTATTTCTCCATCCCATATCAGCTTCATTTAAAGACAACCATAACCTTGATCTTGCCATGGCCCACAAATGCTTTCACTTGCATGAATTCTGAAAGTCTCTTTATCTGCATACAATCTGTTGTCATTCCACTCCTCCCTCTGCTTCACAATCTGACTTCCTGTTCTTCATCCTCCCTAGGACATCCATTCCCTCCACTCCTCAGTTCTTTCCCAGGTCATTACTCACACTCTTCTCCCCTATCTCAACTCCTGGAGAACTAGTTCAGTTCTAGACTATTTTATACTCTTGAATCCCTCATTTTCTGCTCCTCTCACTGATCATACATTGCCAAATATATCAACCTGGATTACTCCACCAATCACTTGCTGATGAATGGAACTGAAGGAAATCACAAAACTATAGATTGGATCCTCTACAAATTTGTCACCTAACTTCAGCTGGACTGTCCCAGCAGCAAGGCACTCACTCTCCTCCTCCCTCATTGATTTACCCTCCCATTGTCCATAGAAGCTACTTCAAACTTTCTTGTCTTGCCTCAAGCTTCCTAATGGCATCCCCTTCTAAACCTCCAGCAATCTGGCTTCTGACCTCATCATTTAGCTGAAACTGCCCTGCAAAGTTCCCCATGATCTCTTCATTGCCACGTCTAGTGACCTTTCCCATCATTCTTCTTGCCCTCTCTGAAGCACTTGGCAATACTGATTCCCTTCTAAATGTTCCCTCCTCAGCTTTGAGCTTTTGGGGGAGAACCTCTTTTTAAAAAAAAATCTCTTTCTCAGTCTCTTTCACTGAACTTCATCCATTTCATGCCCATTTACCATGGGTGACCCCAAAGGTCTGTCTATCATAGTTTTCCGCTCCCATGAGCTCGATGATTATCTCCATACAGAAGATTTCCAGGTTATGAATGTGAGAAAAGAGAACCTCATGGTCTCCCCTTTACCCATGCAGCAGAAGAGGACTCCTCTAGGAATAGTGGGCAGAGTTCCAGAGAATTCCCTTTAGGAAGGGATGAATAAGTGTCATTCCCCAGCCCTTTGTGTCTAGCAGTAGTTCCAAATGTTTAATTAGTCACAGCTGTGGGAGCAGGATTCATTCCATACCCAGAGGAAAGATGGGGATCTCTGTTCATGTGGAAGGTTCTGATTCCCTTTCAAACTAACTTCTCCTGTCAAGACTTTCCAACATATACAGGTACCATCTCTCTGCCCCAGAGGTAAGCAAGGACATCTGGCTGAGCCTGGGACCTAGGAAGGAGGTAGGTCTTCTGGAGTTTGGACTCTTGGCCTTTCCTCTCCGTCCTTCTTTCACTTGATGACTATGGAAGGAGGACAGCAGAAGATAGAGCCTTTCTTCTTTGTCCAAGGGACCATAGAAGAACCAGGAACCTCAGGGCTCTGTTCCTGTCTTCCCCTCCCGCTTTCTGCTGGCCCAGAAGAAATCTGGGCTCTCTTTTTGCCTGGTTTACTGAACTGGGTCTGTTCTGATTGGAGCCGAGCTAAGGAGGGGCTCTTTCCCTCTGGCTTTTCCCTTTTCTTCCCTTTCATCATTTCTAGGGGCTAGAAATTGAGAGGTTTGCCTTGATCCCAGCAGGTCCTGATTTGGGTTGCCATCCACCATAATCCCCTTGATAGATGTCATTGTGTGCCTCTTAGCAGCCAACAGCATTTTCTCTATGCCTATGACTGTGACAAGCTTTGGGGATAGATAGAAAAGCAAAAACAATGATCCAGCAGTCATGGAGCTCTCAGTTTAATGGGGGAGACAATACAAAAACAACTCTGTGCAAACTCTGAGCTACATAAATAAATGAAATATATATAATATGAAAAATGGGAGATGATCATCACAGGAAAGTAGGGTCCTTGGATCTGTCACTTCCAGAGGACCAATGAAAAGGCACATAATCAGAAGAAGGAAATGTTAGATGTGAAAAACAGTAAGATTATTAAGGATGATTGGACACATACACATTGAAAAAAAAAACAAACCTTTACCTACCATCTTAGAATCAGTCCTATGTATTATTTCTGAGGCAGAAGAGTGGGAAGGGCTAGATGATGGGGGTTAAGTGACTTTCCCAGGGTCACACAACTAGGAAGTGCCTGAGACCATATTTGAACCCAAGACCTCGTAGTCTCTAAGCCTGGCTCTCAATATACTGAGCCACCCAGCTGCCCTACCCCAGATATATACATTTTAAATACCTGTCACCCAATTAGCATAGGGCACTCTTAGTGAAGAGCTGATTTGTCAATAGAGGCAGGTGTGTTTTCTGCTACTTAGAGACCTAAAGATTTATCTAGCACTTAGAGGTTAAATAACTTGACCAAGAGCACATTCAGTATGTGTCAGTGTGAAGAGAGAGCTTTGTTGGTCTTAAAGAACTCCATAAATGTGTCCTATTGTTAGTCAATATGCACTTATTAAGTACCTACAGGGTACCAGGCATTGAGCCACATTCTGGGAACACAAGAGGCAAAAGACAGTCCCTGCCCTCAAGGAACTCTCTGTCTGATGGAGGAAGATAAAATGCAAATAACTCTGTTTAACCAAGATAGAGTCCGAATAAAGTGGAGCAAACCAGTGGTGGGGAAGCACTAGTGTTAAGAGGGAGCTGGAAAGAGTTCTTGCAGAAGATGAGATCTTAGCTCGAGGGAAACCAGAAGGAAGAGCCTTGCAGGCATGGGGACAGCTGGTGAAAATTCCCAGAATTGGGAGATGGATTGTCTTGCTCAAGGGAACCAGGGGGCCACTGTTTATCTTCATGGATGAAGTTAATGATGAGGGCAATGTAAAACGATTATGTAAGAAGACTAAAAAGGTAGGAAAGGGAAGATTATGGAGTCCTTTGAATACTAAACAGAAGATTCCATGTCTGACCCTGGAGGAAATAGGGAGCCATTGAAGTTCATTGAGTAAGGGATTGATGTAGTCAGAACTATACTTTAAGAAGCTCAATTTGGAAACTGAGTAGAGGATGGACTGGACTGGAAAGAGACTTGAGGTAGACCCATCAGCAGGCTATTATTACAGTCCAGGTCAAAAGTTATAAGGGCTTAGACCAGGGTGGTGGCAGTGTAAGAGAAGAAAAGGGGATCTTTCAGAGAGAGATTAAAAAGGCAAAAGCTGCAGCTCTTGGCAACACATTAGATCTGGGTTTTGGGGTGAGAGAAAGTGAGGCATCAAGGATAACACCCGATTTCAATCTTGAGCAACTAGGAAGATGGTGGTACCTTGGAGACTAATAGTGAAGTTTGGAAGAGGGAAAGGCTTGGGAGGAAAGATAAGGTCAGTTTGGGATATTTTGAGTTTATGGAACAATGAGTTAGTGTTGTCCAATAGGAGGAGGAAGATAAGGGTAATGGCCATAGCAGGAAGTTAGCAAGGAGGTTATGTTTGGATAAGTATTTTTGAGAATCATCAGCATGGAGGAAAATAAATATAGGGGAGCTGAGGAGATCCATTGTTTAGGCATTTTTACCTCTTCATGACCCCAATTGGACCACTTTGGGAACACTGAAAGCTTCCAGATCTCTAGTGTGCCTCTGAGATTCTAGAATACCACAGCACACTAACCCAAATAAGCAACAGATCCAACCCTAAAATTAAGTCCAAAGTCAGAAAGTGGGCTAGAAACACAAAAAAGCAAACACAAAAAAGAATCCCACCATAAAAAACTACCATGGTGACAAGGACACTCAAGATGCAATCCCAGAAGAAGAGAATGATTCCCAAACTTCTCCAATTAAAACCTTAAAGAAAAACACAGCTTGGGCCCAAATTCATCTCAAATTCTCAGAAGATATGAATAAAGAGTTTTTTTTAAAATAATTTAAAAATGTATCAATGGTATGCGAATGTATGAAGAAAAATCAAAAAGAAGTGAGAGCTATGAAGCAAAGAAATGGAAAGCAAAGCAACAATCTGGTATAAGAAAACTTTGTCCAAGAAACAAACCCTCTGAAAATTGGAATGGACCAACAGAAGCTAGTGAGTGACTCCATGAGATAAGAAGAAATAGCAAATGTCTCAGTGATGCTTGTTTCTTTTCTTTGGCATCACTATCACTTCCTCTCCCTCCTCTCATAACTCACTCCCTTTCCCCCTGTCCTTGTAACAAATACATCTAGTCAAGCAAAGGAAATCCACGCATTGACTGTGTCCAGAAATGTACGTCCACCAGCTCTCCTCCAAGAGGTGGAATGCACCCCTCATCATGAAGCTTCTGGAGTTGGGTTTGGTCATTGGTACATAAAAAAAAAATCTTCAAATTTAATTCAAAATGAGGATAAAAAATAATAATTATTGTTAAGCAACATATAAAACAAAATATTGTAATCTAGAATCAATTCTCAAATGAAATTTAAAAGTTTCATTCAGTATCAAAATAGTTATAAATGTTCATTCTTTCCTCTCATATGTATGTGTGTGTGTGTGCTTGCATACCCACCGTCCTTCTGTAGGACCTGTCAAAAGTATATTTATAATCTTATAAATGTATGAATAGGTTGTCCTTATCTCCACAATTACTTGGAGTAGAATTCCAACAATGGGGATATTTTTATAATAATTTCTCTTGCTCAGATCGTTTTGCCAGATATGTGTGTCCATATGTATGTGTGTTTATACATATATGTGTGTGTACATACACATATATGTTTATTACTTTCTGATACTTTGATTGTTCTGTGATCTGATAGGTCTCCAGACAGGAACCTGTCTATGCCTTTTTAACTCGTGTGGCTTCTGTCCTCACTGCTCCATAAAGGACCTATGCAGGATATACCCAGGAACTTGGAGACTTTCCTTTGTTTTGTTTCTTTGGGGAGGCACCAGTGCAACACTCTGGCTGACTATCTGCTGTTCTCCCTCTTACTAGTGACCAGCTCCCTTCTTTAGCCAGGCACATGCCACTCAGTTTAAGCCAAGCCATTTTGCTTCCTCTGAGATCATGGTTCCCACACATATAACATTATTGGTAGCCTTTGATGACCAAGGGTGGCGCTTCTGTGAGAACCATAATCAATCAATCCAGAAGCATTTACTCTGTATTGGGCACTGGGCTAAATGTTAAAGATACAAAAAGAGCAAAAAGACAGTCTAGAACTTGAGATCTCTCGAAGTGCTGCTCAAACAAGACCTCTCCCCCAAGTCACAGAATCAAAGAATCTGAGCCCCAGCAGGGACTTCAGGGGCCATCTGGAATAGCCTGTACCTGCATCAGAATTGTCTCTCTAGTGTACTCACTAACTGCTTGTCTGGTTTTTGCCCAAGATCTCCTTGGAAGGGGAGCTCATTCCCTCTTGAGTCAGTCCATTCCACTTCTGGTGAACTAATTATTATGAAGCTTTTCTTTTATTTGAGTCTAAAACTGCCTCTCTGAGACTTCTGCCCTTTCTCCTCTTCCTACTGTGGAGCAAAGCAAAAAAAGCTTGGTTCTCTTCTATATGACAAACGCTAAAGATGATGACCTTCCACTCTAAGTGTCCTCTTTTCAGATTGAATAGCCTTCATTCCTTCAACCCACCTTCGAAGACATGCCTTGAACCTGAGGCTCTTTGACATCCGTGTTGGCCATTCTTTGGGTTTTCTCCAATTCATCAATATCCTTCCTATAGACCAAGTCAGAGTCCAGTGGAACCATGTCCTAGAATTTTTGAATAGCTCTGAATACCGATGAGAGTGCCTCTCAGTACAGCCTAACAATGCATCTGCTTTCTTGGCTACCATGTCTCACTATTTAAACACTGAATTCTCAGTCCGCTAAGCCTTCCAGATTACTTTCAGATGAGCTACTATCTGGTTATATCTCCTCTAGGTTCATTTTTTTAACCTACATGTATTCAGTTCTGAGCCCAACCCATTGTCCTTCTGTAGCATCTTCCCAAAGCATAAATACTTATCACCTGAGTTGCCCTTCTCTCTGGAATTTCATGGAGTAGAACCCAAGTGATGGCAATTTTTTAAAAGAATAATTTAGGAGGAAGCTGGGTAGCTCAGTGGATGGAGAGCCAGACCTAGAGACGGGAGGTCCTAGGTTCAAATTTGGCCTCAGACACTTCCCAGCTGTGTGACCCTGGGCAAGTCACTTAACCCCCATTGCCTAACCCTTACCACTCTTCTGCCTTGGAACCAATACATGGTATTGATTCCAAGACAGAAGGTGAGGGTTTAAAAAATAATAATAATTTATCTTGCCCAAAACTAGCATGTTGGGTCCAGATATTCGGCTGCTCCCTAGACCAATAGCATTCTTGTTAAAAGGCAGCACCGACTAAGCAAATTTACTCAGGAGAGAAAGCAAAATGACATAAAAACAATCTCACATACATTTTTTGATGGAGGGTAGTTTCATTTCTCCTTTTTCTCAAGCATATCTTGGGAAAAGTTCCTCCCAAATTCATCGTTGTAGGAGAGCAAGGGCTGTGAGCATGGAGTACAGACACCCTCAATCTCAGCTACTCAAGGCTTCCCTGCTGATGTTCCAAGCCCGATCTCTAGCCCTTCATCTACCCACACTCTTCAGGTTTGCACTCCCTAAGCTCTTTAGCTGGATTGCCTTGGCTTAACTGGTAGCCATATTTCTACTTCCTCCAGCTTTCTTCTTCTGATGCAATCACTGGGAACCATGGTAACATGGTCTCCAGGGAAATAACGATGGGAGAATTTCTCCTGAGGAGCAATAGAATTTATGGAATTGGAATTCTGGGACATGTAGTCCATAATCAGAGGGATCTCTGTACATACTGATGAGCACCTGTCTTTCTGCCTGCCATAAATGGAGGAAGTGTGTTGTGATTGATTTACTCAACTCTGTTCCATTAAAAGGAAATCATGAAACAGTCCATCAATCAAGTCAGATTGCAGGCCTTGGGCTTCATCCCCACTGGCGTAACCCCTCTGAGAATTATATTTGAATAGGTTGAGAAAACTGGACTCTGCCCCTATAAATTATTAAGAGAGTGAATTAGGGATTGTTCGAAAGGCTGGAGAAGTGTGATATTATAGCAGACCCCTGAGGAGCAAAGGAATAACTGTGGCAGAGAAGAGACATAATGAGGAGGATCACTGGCTTTAATACACATCTTAGAGCAGAAAACCCAGTCTAAGGAACGTCCTAAGAAAAAACTGACTCTTCGGTCAACTTTCCTTCCCCATGCCTTTCTGTCCACAGAAACTATATGGTAATCTACTCTTTCATTACCCAAATGGCTTTCACTAAATTGAATTTTGCCTCAGACTCAAAGGGGCCTTGCAAGCTAAACAAGAAATATAGAAATGTAAAGTTGGTCACAGAGCCATCTTTTGTCTAAATGTTAGGAATTGTCCTACCTGGGGGCTCAGAGCAATGGCAACTGAATGAATAACTTTTAGCCTCAAATAAGCTTCCTAATACTAAAAAGGAAGGAACCATGTGGATTTTAAGAGCTATTATATTGCCCATTATATATACACACATATATAATATAACTATTATATATCTATCATAATATATGTTAATATAATTTAAATAAGTTAATTATAGTGGATACTTAGAAAAATCACTTCTTAATGACTACAAATCAGAGAAACTCAAACTAAAGTAATTTCAAGATTCCACTTTATGCCCCTTGTATTGGCAAAGATGACAAAAATGGAAAATGACAAATATTGGAGAGGTTATGGGAAGACAGGCCCATTGATAGCTGTTGATAGAGCTGCGAATGGTTACAACCATTCTGGAAAGCAATTTGTAATTATACACAAAATGTTGTTAAATAATGTGTACTCTTTGACCTAGCTCTGCCACTACTAGACCTAAATCCAGAAGGGATCAAAGAAAGAGCAAAAAGTCCTTTGGGTACAAAATGATTTCTAGCCACACTTTTTTGTGATAACAAAAAACTGGAAACTAAAAAAAGTTCAATAATTGAAGAATGACTGACTGAATTGTGGTCTATAAATGAGGTGGAGAAATGAGAAAATAGATGACTTATGTTAGAATTTACTGGTCTGAACTATTTATTTTAGAGTTGCAATTCAATCCCTTCCTTTGATTGAGTTAAGAACAAGCCCTGAGACTTCTCTGAGTGGGGAGGATGTATGTGCACTTGGGGAGGATGCTAGAAGACTCCTGGCTCCCTGGCTCTCGGAAGATTCTAGCCTCTTATCCATGTGACTCTTGGCATCTGGAAAACGGGCCTCTGACCCAAACTGAGGTCAAGTCCAGCCCATCAGAGGGACCCAGAAAAGTAACATGACAGGGGATATAAGTTGCAGATCTGGGAAAGAAAAGCCCTTTTTGGCACAGAAAGGACGGTGATATGAGACAGTGAGGGAAGCGTGAGCTCAGCTTCGCTGGGGAGGAGGTGTGCAAATGTAAAATGTAATGTAAAGATGAAACATCAATAAAATATATTTCTTTAATATGCATATTTACATATGAATATATTTATTAATATATATAACATATTTTTAAAAAAACAAGATATTACACTGGAAAATATTTTAAAACGAAACCAAACCCTTACTTTTTATCTTGGAATCAATACTGTATATTGGCTCTAAGGCAGAAGAGAGGTGGGGGCTAGGCAATGGGGGTTGTGTCTTGCCCAGGTCACCCAACTAGGAAGTGTCTGAGGCCAGTTTTGAACCCAGGACCTCCTGTCTCTAGGGCTGGCTCTCCATCCACTGAGCCTGCTAGCTGCCCCAAAAACAAATGTTTAAAAGTCCACTTTGCTTTTTTACATGAAACTATGTAGACTCCATTTGAATGATTATGGATTTTGTGGACCCCTGGTGAACTAGGGCTTTGCTCACCCAGCATGTGAAGACTGCTTCGGCGGAACAGACAGAAGAAACCAACAAGAAGGTTCAACGGCTGAGAGGGCGACGCAGCAAGGCACTGTGGAGTGCTCAGGGCGTGATGGAGCACAAAAGACAACACGGCCATCCAATGCAGCTGAGGAAGTCTCCAGGTGTAACGACTTTTCGTGCCACTGGATCCCGGCTTCCCACACCGAGAGAGTGGGACTGTCTCTGTGCATCAGCTTTTCCACTTAAATCTCCTTCACACACAAGTGTCTTTGTGCACAAAAACGCTCAAAGACAATAGTCATCCTCGGTTACCGAGAGACTGCTACTACTACTGAGGATGCTTTGTAGTTTTCCAAGTCTTGATACCTGACAGTAGTAATATTTGGAGCTCTTGTCATTAAACAGAAAATTCTTCTGTTTGGACTACACTCAAGAAATCTATAGGGGGCAGCTGGGTATCTCAGTGGATGGAGAGCCAGGCCTAGAGGCAGGAGGTCCTGCGTTCAAATCTAGATTCAGATACTTCCCAGCTGTGTGACCCTGGGCAAGTCACTTCACCCCCATTGCCTAGCCCTGACCACTCTTCTGCCTTGGAAACAAAACACAGTATTAATTCCAAGATGAAAGGTGAGGGGTTAAAAAAAGAAAGGAAGAAATCGTCTATAAAGCTAATAAAATCTTGGGTGGACATATTTGTTTTCTATTGTTAATACTAATTTTATTTGTACTTGCATTGACAAAGATAGGTATTTAAATAAATGACTAAGAAAGGTAAGCTAGGTGCCCTAATGGATAGAGAGCCAAGCCAAGAGTAGGAGGTCCTGGGTTCAAATTTGGCCCCATACATTTCCTAGCTGTGTGACCCTGGGTAAGACACAACCCCCATTGCCTAGCCCTTACCACTCTTCTGTCTTAGAACCAATACACAGTATTCATTCTAAGACTAATTCTAAGCAACAATCAATGATGAAAATAATTGAAACTTAGCTTCCAGCCTGTTTCAGAGAATAAAGGGGGAGGGAAACTCAATTTTTCAAAAAAGCAAATAAATGAACTCGATTGGACCCTTCAAATGGACAACCTTTCATGCTGAGTGACGACAATGTGAAAGTGGCAGTAGATGACAGTAAAGAAATTCTGGGAAATAAAGATCAGGAGAAATAATGAGAAAGGTGCAAGATATGTAAACTGTTCATGTTTATACATCAGGTAAATTCCAAAGGATTGGAAGACTGCTCTCTGGACAAGCTTGTAATAAAATGATCAAAAGTGAAATTGTTTCTATTATCCTGAACAGAGAATAACTCACTCTTGGGTGGTAGTTATTCCAGCCCTGCAGGAGGTGGCCCCCCGAGTCACAGGAAAATGTGGTGAAAAAATATGGAGCTGCCTTACTTTTTAATACATAGTGGTAGGCTACTATCAGAACTAAAAATAGATGCTGAGTAATCTTTACACTAGATTGAGCTGTATTTTTTTTGCTTACTCACCTTTTTATTAAAGCTTCTTTTTATGGGTTATCAGCCCATAGTCATAAATTTTGGGCAGCTGGATGGTGCAGTAAATAGCCCCCTGGGTCCATTTTTCCTTTCGATTGAATCCTTAGGGCATTCGCTGAGCTTTACCAGTAACAACCCACCAACTCCTAAATTATTTTTACTTTCCCTGAAAATTGCTAATTCCCAGATTCAGTGGAAGAAAAGGGGGGGCTTAAAACACCCCAAACTTATGATTCACACAACACTCTTAGGCAGTCCTTTACAAAGATCTCTCTCCACACCATTACAGAGTGGTGGGTCATGACAGCATCAGCATCTCGGTCTTATAGATAAAACAAATGAGGGTGGAAGAGGGAAGGGACCTGAGATTCATTTACCCGAGACCTCTATTCCCCCCTCTTTATCTGGGACCCCAGAGACTGTGGACAGATGTCAGTGGGGCTGTGAACTTGGATGGGGGAAAATTGCATTTTGACTTTTACTTATCTCTAAATGAAATGTCTGCTTTCTTCCAGTTACTTTAAAACAGGATTCTTAAGAAAGCTTTGCCTGATTGCCAAATGGGTCCAACACATGGAAAGGGTTAAGATCCCTTTTACTACACCACAGCAATGCAAAGGCAACATGGATCTGTCAAGGTAAACCAAAAAGCTTGCAAGCAAAGACATCCAGATGAAGTCTACCATCTCTGATGTGCTCTCTAGTGAAGGAGAGAAGGCAGAAAATCAGCAACGTGATGGAGGGTCTGAAAAGCTTTTTAGAAACCTGTTTACTTAATCTTTTAATCCTCTGGGGAGAAATGGGCCACAGTGAAAGCCAATTATAGACTAATCATAGAATAATAGAAGTTTTGAGCTGGTGCCCAAATGATCTCAAATAAATCCAGAAAGTTCCCTCCTGGTAGGCTTAAGGACTCTGTGGGGCTGAAATTTCAGAGCTATGCTTTCACATTAGAGCCAGAGAAAGGCTGGTTTATTCCTTCAGGGATTTAAAATGTCAATGGGGTAGAGATAGACTCCAGTCCATTTGATCCAGCTCTCAAGATGAACTGTTAAATTGTCAGTAAAAGTGTTTTCTTTCTTTCTTCCTTTCTCCCTTTCTCCCTTTCTCCCTTTCTCCCTTTCTCCCTTTCTCCCTTCCTTCCTTCCTTCCTTCCTTCCTTCCTTCCTTCCTTCCTTCCTTCCTTCCTTCCTTCCTTCCTTCCTTCCTTCCTTCCTTCCTTCCTTCCTTCCTTTCCTTCCTTCCTTCCTTCCTTCCTTCCTTCCTTCCTTCCTTTCTTTCTTTCTTCTTTCTTTCTTTCTTTCTTTCTTTCTTTCTTTCTTTCTTTCTTTCTTTCTTTCTTTCTTTCTTTCTTTCTTTCTTTCTTTCTTTCTTTCTTTCTTCCTTCCTTCCTTCCTTCCTTCCTTCCTTCCTTCCTTCCTTCCTTCCTTCCTTCCTTTCTCTTCTTTCTTTCTTTCTTTCTTTCTTTCTTTCTTTCTTTCTTTCTTTCTTTCTTTCTTTCTTTCTTTCTTTCTTTCTTTCTTTCTCTCTTTCTTTCTCTCTGTCTCTCTGTCTTACTTTCTTTCTCTCTTTCTCTTTCTCTCTGTCTTACTTTCTTTCTCTCTTTCTCTTTCTTTCTTTCTTTCTCTTCTCTCTTTCTCTCTTTCTCTTCTTTCTCTCTTTCTTTCTTTCTTTCTTTCTTTCTTTCTTTCTTTCTTTCTTTCTTTCTTTCTTTCTTTCTTTCTTTCTTTCTTTCTTTCTTTCTTTCTTTCTTTCTTTCTTTCTTTCTTTCTTTCTTTCTTTCTCTCTTTCTTTCTCTCTGTCTCTCTGTCTTTCTCTCTGTCTTACTTTCTTTCTTTCTTTCTTTCTGCCTTCCTTCCAAGGCAGAAGAGCAGGAAGGGTTAGATAATTAGGGTTAAGTCACTTGCTCAGGGTCACACAGCTAGGAAATAAATAAGGCTACATTTGAACCCAGGACACCCCATCTGTATTCACTGAGTCACCAAGCTGCCCCAACAACTTTTTTTTTCAGCAAGCAAGGTTAAGTGACTCGCCCAGAGTCACACCGCTAGTGTCTGGGGCTGCATTTCAACTCAGGAAGAGAAATTTCCTGATTTCAGGTCTGGTACTCTCTCTATGCCACCTAGCTGCCAGTAGGAGCATTTCAACTCAGAAATCCACAAATGCTACAAATTAGGGCTCACTTAGTTGTTTGATTGATGAATCTAGACTTAATAATATTGTAATAATGATTCGTTTTTCACTTATTAGCTGTGTGACCCTGAGCAAGTCACTCGACCCTGCTTACCTCCATTCCCTCAACTGGAAAATGAGCAGGAGAAGGCAATGGCAAACCAGCAGAATCTTGCCCGGAAAACCTCAAATGCAGTCATGAAGAGCGGGCCGCCGCCATCTACCGTGTCCCGGGCTAAGCCCGGTATCATGATCTCCCTTGATCCTCCCAGGGCTCCGGGGGGCAAGAACTGCTCTCATCCCACTTTACAGAGGAGAAAGCTGAGGCGGGCAGAGATTCCGTGACTCGGGCAGGGTCAGCCCACTTTGGAGAGTCTGAAGCTGGATTTGAACTTGTCTTCCAGACTGCAAGCCCGACTCTAACCGAGGGAGACGGCGGCGCCCGGAGGAGAACCGGCTGCCCAGCGGTGGGCAAGGTCGGTGGTCGCCATCTTACCACAAAGAACGCAGTTGTCATTCCTTGCTCATTTCGGCAATTGGATGGACTGGATCGCGGGGGAGCCTGGCAGGGAGCAGAGGGGACCGGCGAGCCCCGCCCCCAGCCTCCTGCGGCAGCAGGGAAGGGGAAAGGCTGGCTGGAGAGATGCTGGGACTTCTGAAAACTCGTGCTGAGATCTGGCTGCTCCACGTGGACAATCTGGTTCTGGTGATTGAAAGGGGAGCAATACCAAAAGTGGCCCAAGGAGGTGAGAGCACCAGAGCTGGAGTCGGGAGGTCCTGGGTTCAAATCTAGCCTCAGACACTTCCTAGCTGTGTGACCCTGGGCAAGTCACCTAACCCCCATTGCCTAACCCTGGTCCTTCTGTCTTAGAACTGTCACTAAGACAGAAAGTATTATTATAATATTAGTAAGCCTTGATAAAGTCTTTAAAAAGAAAGAAAAATGGTACAAGAGACTTCTGGCACTCTAGGGCTGCCCAGCATAATACAAAGGCAAGGGCATAGGCTCTGCCGTCAGGGGACCTGGGTTCAAATCCTGATTTAGGTGCTTGTTCCCTTTGAGACTTTGGGCAAGTCATTTAACTTCCACGAGACTCCGTTTCTCCATGTGAAAAGGGAGAGTTGGGCTAGGTGGGCTCTGAGGTCCCCGATGGCTCTGTAACTAAGATGAGTCAGAATTATAAAGTCCATCCTTGCTGGGAACCAGTAAGTAGATAGGCTAGAGCTGGAGTCAGAAAGACTCCGCTTTGTGAGTTCCAATCTGGCCTCGGACACTAGCCGTGTGACCCTGGGCAAGTCCCTCCACCTTGTTTACCTCAGTTTCCTCACCTGTAAAATGAGCGGCGAAGGAGGTGGCGGAGCACTCCAGCATCTCTGCCAAGACAGCCCCCAAGGCGTCACGAAGAGTCAGACACAGCTGAGGAGCAATGGAGAATACTGAGGCAAAACGCGGGGGGGAGACGGGGAAGAGAAATGGCGGTGGGAGCCGGCTCAGTGGCCTCCCAGTTAGCTGACGCACATCTTCCCTTCTCTTCTGCTCGTCCCTGGAGCGGCAGGGCAGAGGCTGTGCGGGTGTGGGGGAGGAGAAGCAGCACGCTTGCCCAAGGCAGCCACGGTCCAGGTCGCCTGGGCGCCATGCTTCAAGGGGAGTCCAGTCTGGAGGGTCAAAGAGCAGAGCCTGCTGAAGGCTCCCCCCTCGCCCCGGGGATGAAGCAGAGCCTGGGAGAAGGGCTGGGAGGGCTGCCTGCCCAGAGTCTCAGACCCCTATTCTGCCCTGACCGCTTCCCCCTGGCGTGGGTCAGAAAAAGCCGCTTCTAATCCTTTAGTTTGCCTGGCGAGGAACACACTGCAATTTGTCGTCTCAGTCGCTTCCGAGGTGGCCAGCCAGAGGGCAACTTGCCCAGGAAGGCACGTGTGGCAGTGGTGGTGGGGACGGGAGCCCAGCTTCTCCTTCCGCCCCCTCTCCCATCCAGGGACCAAATGAGTCCTTCATCTGGGGCATTTTAACGCAGATCTTGGCTGCTCCTCCTTAAGGACGAGGAAGGCAGAGAAGGTGCACGAGAGAGTCTTCTGGGTGTTACTAAGATTTGGCTGGTCCCTGGGGATAGGAAGGGTCAGGGGGAAGTTTGGGGGGCTCCTGGGAGTGGAATGAGCAGGTCAGGCTGCACAGAAGACGCGCCTTCAAGTTCCGTCTTTTATAAAAACAAACACCTTCTCTCCTAGAATAAAAACCAAGCCCTGGCTCCAAGCAGAAGAACCGTGAGAGCTGGGGCATTTGGGTATAAGGGACTTGCCCAGGGTCACACAACTAGGAAGTGTGTGAGACCAGAATTGAACCCAGGCCTGGCTCTATTCACTGAGCCACATAGATCCCCCCCATTAAGTTTTTAAAATGAATTCCCCAGATCTCAGGGAGGGACAGACAGGCTCTTGGGATACAGGGTTTCATGGAGGAAGAGAGAAAAAGAGAGACGGACAGACAAAGACAGAGAGACAGTCAGAGACAAAAACATAGAGAGACTGAGAGACACAGAGACACGGAAAGACAGGACCACGGCCAGCGTGCCATACTTAGAGGAGACAAAGACCCTGGGATACTCGGCTCTACAATCAGGCAACAGACACTGGGGCATCAATACTGCGGTCATCACTGAAAGGGAAGGGAAGAGGGGAGCAGAAGCCACCTTCCAGTCTGAGCTCAGCTTTCTATTTTAATGATCAGTCCTAACAAAGTTGATTCTGCCATCTAAAAAAATGCCATAAGTGCCACCAGCACCTTTTGGACCTTGAGGAAAAGTTCTGATCACCTGGCCTTAGTTATGACCGTTGTGCAGCGACTGAGTCTAAGGGAGAGACGGTGGGGCCACATATTTAGATCTGGGAGGGGCTTCAAAAGCCCTGTAGCTCATGGTCTTGCCCTTCCCTGACCAGTGCTGACTGGAGACAGCATGGTGTAAAGGAAAAAGCATGACTCTGGAGTCAGAGGACTTGGGTTCGAATGTTGCCCCCCAATACTTACTCCCTGTGTGATGGATGACAAATCCTTAACTTCTCTGTTCTTCTCTTTCTTCACCTATGAAATGCCAATGAACTTCAGCCAGTGGTGGACACTGAGGACTTCGAAGTAAGTTTGGGTCCAAGGAAAACTCTCCAGAAATGAATGCATCATGTGGTCCATTGCAAAAGTGGCCAGCTCTTGAGTCCGAGCTGCCTCTGGTTCTACCTCACCTTTGGGTCCTCAGTTTCCTTCTCTGTGAACTTAGAGAGCTGGACTAGATAGCCTTTGAGACCCGCTGAGGGACTTCTCTTGACTTGGGGCTTACCTTGGTGAATTCCTAGCAAGCTCTTTTTAGAAAGAAAAAATAAGTCTTACATGTCATCCCCGACCCACTGGGAGCAACAGGAAGTGGTGGAGATGACTCACTGAATAACTCTTCCTTCTGTCAGTTCCCACTGAAGTCCCTGCATGAATATTAGGGTGCTCAGGGCTGAGAACTGAGCTCTCCTTTGGGTGAATCAGAAAGAGATCCGGGCTCACCTATTTTTCTTCCTCTATGCTTCCATTTATTTCTTTTTATTTCTTATATGTTTTGAGGAAGTTAATTCCGTTATTTTGTTTTATTTTATTAAATCCATCTTAGAATCAATACTATATATTGGTTCTAAGGCAAAAGAGCAGTAAGGGCTAGACAATGGGGGTTAAGTGACTTGCCCAGGGTCACACAGCTAGAAGGTGCCTGTGGCTAGATTTAGCTCTCAATCCACTGAGCCACCCAGCTGCCCCCAAATCAGTTATTTTCTAATGAAAATTGGGGACAGTTGGATGGCTTAGTGGATTGAGAACCAGGCCTAGAGATGGGAGTTCCTGGGTTCAATTCTGGCTGCCGACACCTCCTAGCTGTGTGACCTGGGTAAGTCACTTAACCCCCATTGCCCAGCCTCTTCTGTCTTGGAACCAATACATAACAGTATTGATTCTGAGACTGAAGGTAAAGGTTTTTTAAAAAGACGGATAATAGTGCCCCTGCGCATGAATGCACACACACACACACACACACACACACACACACACACACACACACACACACACACACCTCTTTATCTAGCTCGGTTGGTGCCAGGAGCATTCCAGATAAACAGTTTTCTAAATGCCTGGCTTGTGTCCTTTAGGCACCTCAACTCTTTTATGTTAACCTGTTTAAATGGAAATCTTGCTCTAAACAGAGAGTAACCACCTCCATCACTGGAGGGTTTTAGGGCTTTCTCTCTGGGCCGGTTTCCTTGGAAACCCATCCATGCTCTCTTGCCCTGTGGGCTCTTCTCTGCCGGTGTTTTCCCAGGCACCCTCCAAAGATGATCTCCCCATGGCCTTTCCTGAGGTCAGTTAACATGTTATGGTTCCCCTTACAGTGTCCATTTCGTCTTTGATGTCTCACTGCCTAGCCTAGTACCCGATACAGCGAAGGAGCAGAGACTTAGAGCAGTGACCTTAGAGACCCTGGGGTCCCATCTCTCTATTTTACGAAAGAGGAAACTGAGACTCAGAAAGGTTGCATGACTTAGATTTGATGTGGGCTTGAAAGGGAGGCAATGCTGTTTAAGTCCTTCACTTTACTGATGAGGAAACTGAGTTCCAGAGAAGAAAAATGACTTGTTCAAGGACATCAGAGGAGACAGGATTTAAACCAGGGTCCTTGACTCCATGGCTCTTTGCATGTAATATCTGCAATACCAAGCATTTGTTCTGTACCTACTCTGTGCCAGGCACTGAGCTCAGTTTTACAAATATTTCGTCAGCTCTTCCCCAACAATCCTGGGAGCTACGTAGGTGCTGTCATCATCCCACTCTCTACTCTCTAGGTTTGGGGAACACTGCTCTCTCTCCTGGTTCTCCTCCTACCTCTCTGACCCCTTGTTCTCTGTCTCCTTTGCTGGACCCTCCTCCAGACCACACACTCTAAATATAGGGGTCCCTCAGGCTCTTCTCTTCTCCCTCTAGACTACGTCACTTGGGGATCTCACCGGCTCCCCTGGATGGAATGACTGTCCCCATGAAGATTCTCAAATCTACTTTTCCTGCTCCAACTCCTCTGCCAGTCTCCAATCTTGCATCTCCTTCTGCCTTTTGGACATCTCAAACGCACCACATCCAAAATGGACTCGTTGTCTTTTCCCTTAAACCCTTCTCCCTTCCAGACTCCCAGGCCCCAGGCTCACGAGTAGTCACCCTGGAGTCCACCATATCCAATATGGTGCCAAGGCCTGTCGATTTCACCTCTACAGCATCTCTCTAATGCACCCCCCCTTCCTCCTCTGACACTGCTCCCACTCTGGTGCAGCCGCCCATCCCCGCACCTCTGGAGTATTTCAGTAGCCTGTTGGGGTGTCTGCTTGCCCCAGTCTCTGCCCTCTCCAGGCCATCCTCTCCTCAGCCCTCAAAGGGATTTTCCTAAGGCAGGAGCCAACTCCTACAGACTCCAGAGTGCTAATGATGAAATTTTCGGCATGAGCGGTTCCACAGTGGAAATCAGCAAGCACCGGCACCAGGGACTGATCTCTCATCTAGATGACAGTCTAGCCCAGAGGGGCAGGTGAAAGTCCCCAGCATTCCCCAGAGTGCTCCGGCCCAGATTAAAGTGTAAGCCGGAAACAGGGAAGGAAAGAAATACAAATCGAACCGAGCGCATTCCATTTCAAAGAAGCCGGCATGCCCTGTGGGAATCCACGCAAACAGACCAGAAAAGCCTCTCGGTTTGACTTGGACGCCCCATCTAGACTAGAGAAAACGTTAAGAATGAAGACTGAGCCTTAAGCTTGTTCTCTTTGTTAAACATTTGCCAGCCCCAGGCTGCTCCTCTAACCTAGCCGGCTAAAAGAGCTCGGGGTCTTCTTATTCCCATTTTAGGAGAGAAGAAAGGGAGCCTCCCCGTCCTGCGGGAGCCCCGGGGGCCACACGTGGTGCCAAAGGCAGGAGTCCAGCTTCCCACCACAAGGTCTGGGGGTTTGCCTGAGTTGCAAGTTGCCTTAAAGTCATCTATTTCAGAGCTGTCTGGGGGAAATTAAAGCTCAACCCCATTGCCTACTTCTGGAGGGACACAAGAGCCTGGAACCACATGAAAGGTCCTGACAAAGCAGAAGCCGGCTTGAAGCGATCTGGGCTTTCCCAGAACTCGAAACAGTCTGCGCCAGTCATCACAGCAGGACAGTGCCAGCGCCAGAGATGTAGGTCAGGCTCTGCTGCCTTTTCCACTTGCTTCGGGGGCTCAGTTCTGAGCGGAGCATCGTGAGGAGGTAAGAGAAGCGCCAGCCTTGGAGGCCAGAAAAGGGGGGGGGGGGGCTTGCGGCTCACTCAGCACTCTTCCATCTGGGGGCTTCTCATAACTCGCTTTGGGCTTCTGAAAGTGGAGTCAACAAAATGTCTTGGCAGCTTGGGAAAAAAGAAACCAACCAGTTTCCTTCCCTCCCCTCCCCTCTCTTCCTTTTTCCTCTCCTCCCTTCTCCCCTTTTCTCTTCTCCTCCTCTCCTCTTTCTTTCTCTCTTTTCCTCTCCTCCGCTCCCCTCCTCTTTTCCTGTCTTTCTCCTTCTTTTCTTTTCTCTCTTCTCTTCTTCCTCCTTTATCTTCTTTTTCCCCTCTTCTTTCAGCTTCTAAGAAATTTGTGTTAAAAGTCCGGGCTTGGGTTTATATCCTAATTGGACGCTTCCTGCTCAGTTGCTTTTGTTGTCGGGTCGTGTCCAGCTCTTTGCCACCCGCTGGACCGTAGCGTGCCAATACTGTCCACAGATTTTCCTGGCAAAGATACCGCAGTGGTTGACGATCATTTTACAGGGGAAGAACCAGACAAAGAGTTAAGTGACTTGTCTAGGGTCACACGGTACCTAAAGCTGGATTTGACCTTGTCTTCCCCATTTCAAGCCTAATATCTATCCATTGCTCACTTATCAGTCCCTACTCCTGGGCGGGTAACCTCAGACGAATCCTGGCCCCTCCCCGGGGGTCTCCGATCCCCCTCCATACAATGAGGGAGTTGGCCACAGCGACTCTGAAGCCCTTGAAGACCCGGGAGCGCGGACGTTCTTTGGAAACCTCCCAGGAATCCGCGGAATGATAAGGATAGAGAGAGCGTCGATAGATTTCTGATTCATTTCCGAACGTGGTAGCTTCCTGAGCCTGAGCCGGAGGACTTCACTTTCTCTGCCCGAGTCAGAGGGAAGTCTGACGGTTTTTGCTTTTTCAAGAAGGCGACATCATTGTCCCCGGCCACAGCGATGGGACAAACTTGGCAAAAACTGGGATGTGGAGATACAAAAATGCCGAAGGAATCACACGGAGTCCTTTCTCTAAGGCTACTGGCGGGAAGCCCACGAGCACTCCAATTTGGGGGCTTTCTCCGAGGATCTGATCCTTTCCCCCATTTGAGAGGCCGTGTATTAGAGTGGTGAAAGAGCCAGCCGCTGAGCGGGAAGACTTGAGTTCAAGTTCTACCTATGACATCTCCTCATTTATAACTCTGACCCCGGCACATCTTGAAAACTATGCCTTGCAAAGTCCTTGCAAAGTTGGAAGAAGGGGCTCCTCAAGGGAAGAACTCTAAATAAGTTAAATACTTTTATATGCTAGTAATTATATAGCACTTTAAGGTTTATGAGGCACTTACAGATGTTTTTTCATTTGAACCTCACAACAACCCTGTTAGGTAGATTCTCTTATTTATCCTCCTTTTACAGATATGGAAACTGAGGCTAATTGACTCATTTGAACCTTAGAACAATCCCAAGAAGTAGGTGCTATTGTAATCCCCATTTTATGAAGGAAGACACTGGGGCTGAGAGAATGGAACAGCTTTAAGTATCTGAAGCAGGATTTGAACTCAAAGTCCAGTTCTCTCTCCACTGATCTCCTTTGCCTAATTAATTAATCAGAGCCTAGTACTTGGTCTAAGAAAAAGTAAAATAAAGAAGGTTCCACTCGAGGTATACTGGCCAGAGCAGCAGGCTCTGCGTTAGAAGATGTGAGATGGGATACTACACAGGCAGCCAGGTGCACAATGGATAGAGCCCTAGACCTTAGTTCAAATCCAACCTCAGTCACTTACTGCTTATATCACATTCTCAGTTTTCTCCTCTGTAAAATGGAGATAATAATAGTATCTACCTCCTGGGGTTGTGGTAAGGATCAAATAAGTTAACAGTAAATTTGCTTTGCAATGCTCAAAGGGCTATAGATCTCCTGGATATTATTATTTCTAGTACTACCACTTCTTGCATTTACTGCCTGTGTAGCCCTGGATAATTCATTTCATCTCTGTTTACTTGAATTTTCTCCTCTGTAAAATGGGGATAATAATAGTACCTGCCTCCCAGGGTGGTTATGAGGACCAAATGAGTTCATGTTGGTAAATCTGCTTTGCAATCCTTAAAGAGCTACAGATCTTCTAGATATTACTACTACTACTACTACTACTACTACTACTACTACTACTACTACTACTACTACCACCACCACCACCACCACCTCTTGCATTTACTGTGTGACTGAGTTTGACACTTTAACCTCTGTTTGCCTCAGTTTCCGCATCTGTAAAATAATGATAATAATCACACCTACCTCCCACGGTGGTTGTGATTAGCATATGAGACAATCTTGGTGAATTTGCTTTGCTGATCTTAAGGTTCTATAGAACCACTAGAGAGTATTTTTTCCTTATTGTCTTTTGCACTTAGTAGCTGTATGAGCTTGGAAAATTACTTCAGCTCCCTGCAGTTCAGTTTCTCTTCTGTAAACGAGAAAGCAGTGTGATCCTTGTGGCACCTACCTCAGAAGGTTGTTGCAAGAATCCAGTGGGCTCATGGATGTGTGAACTGGTTTATAAACTCCAACTTCTGCCCCAAAGGCATCATTACTAATAAGAATAATGCTGGCCCAGTTTCACAAGGGTGCCCTCTCTTTTGGGGTTCAGAAATTCTAACACAGCTCAACAACTCCGAGTCCCTTGGGTGACTCTGGGCTGTGTGCTGTAGAGGGGATACCTTCTCAGGTAGGGGTTGGCCAAGAACCAAGATGGCCCCTTCCAGCTCGGAGATCCTGTGCTTCTGGGATCCCTCCAATTCCAGTAGCTCTGCCTAGGCTCATCTAGTCTTTCTCCGCTTTCCTTCCTCTATTCAATCAACCATTCAAAGAGAATTCAGTAACCTCTGTTCTGTGCCAAGTGGGATGCTGGACCCTGGTGAGCCAGAGGCAAAGACTAGGCAGTGCCTGCTCTCTGGGGGCTTCTGTTGGGGAAAACATGAAAGCAAACATACAATACATACACAGTTAGCGAAGTGGAGGAAGCCTGCTGGCTCTGGAGCGAATGATGCTCCAGTCCAAATTCTGCCTCAGACATTTGCTAACTGGGTGACTTTGCACCAGTCGCATAATGTCCTTCAGCTTCCATTTCCTCATTTGTCAATGAGACTAATTACAGGACTATCAAATGAGCTCACACATGCAAGGCACTTTGTGAACCATGATGCACTCTCTAAATGCCAGTTATTATTAATAAATACAAATGGAATTTTCCAGAGGCAGAGGGGACCAAGAAAAGTGCCTTGGTGGAGTTGGCTCTTTTATTTTTATTTATTTTATTTTATTTTAAACCCTTAACTTCCATGTCAGAGTCAATACTGTATTTTGGCTCCAAGGCAGAAGAATAGTAGGGGCTAGGCAATGGGGGTTAAGTGACTTGCCCAGGGTCACACAGCTGGGAAGTGTCTGAGCTCACATTTGAACCCAGGACCTCCTACGTCTAGGCATGGCTCTCAATCCACTGAGCTACCCAGCTTCCCCCTGGCGATAGCTCTTAAACTCTTATATATGTACTTTCTGTCAAGTCATAGAATATAAAGTCCTAGAGGGCAGGACCAATTGGGGTTTTGCCTTTGTCTCTCCAGCAATGAGGACAGTTTCTGGTACAGAACAGGTGATTCCCGATGGCTTATTGACTTATTGATGGAGACGAAGATGGACGTGGAGGTGAGGTGGGAGGCTCTTCCAGGCACAGGGGGCAGCCTAGGCCAAGACATGGAGAAGGGAGATGGAGTGTTTATGTATAAGGAAGCTGGCCAGATTCATTGGACTAGAATAGGGATGGGGACTGGACCACTCATTTCAGTAGTTTTGTGGTACTTCTGGGTGAGGAAACTCACTGCTTTCCTCTCTGTCATTTAGAATCTCAGGGAGTTTCCTAGAACACTGCCTCTGGGGATGTAGGTCAGTGCCTTCTCAGCAACTTCTGGGCTTAGAGGGTTGCCAGCATCTGGGGATAGAAAGAGAATTGTCCCTACCCACAAAGAAATTTATATTCTCCTTGGGGGAGGGGGAGAGGATGGGGTAGAACACAGCAGACCAATAAAAAGTAATTTGGGTCATTGTGTGAGCATCATTAGCAACTTTTGAGCCATCAGGAAACAGCTCTTGAAGGAGGTGGTCCTTGGGTTGAGCTTGGAGCTAAGCAGGGATTTGAAGCAGGAAATTCTCCTTATTATTTCCCACCCCATCGACCACCTGGACTTTATGATCTCCGGAAACTCATTGTTCTGGAGGATGAAATCATCTCATCCACTCAGTTCCTCATCACTCCCTGCTTCTAGTTCTCTCCCTGCCTCTTGTTACAGAGAGTAGAGGTGGGCACCTGGGAAAATCTCCTGACCCCAGCCTCTGTTTGACGAGGGCAAGCAGAAAATTCTCCCTCCCATTTCCATTTCCAAGCTGGCTGTTCTTCTGGATTTTGTGATCTCCAGAACCTCATCATTCTGCAAGATGACTTCAACTCTGTAATTGACACCTCTTCAGATCACTTCCCACCCAGGCTACAGGACTTCCTCGTGCTCTTATGCAGGGTTCCCCGTCCTCCCTTCCCCACCTCCTCCTCAGCATCTTCTCCGGAGTTATCTTCCCCCATTAGACTTGGAGCTCTCTGAGGGCGGGAAATGTCTTAAACCTTTCTTTATATTACCAATGCTGGAACATGGCTGGCATTTAATAGATGTTTGTTGACGGACTCTACCTTAGAACAGTTGATTAAATTATCATGTTTTATGAGAATATAAAGGTTTCCACTTCTTTTTCAGGGGAGAATTCATGGCGTCTCACCACTTTCCGACATGAGAAAAGCTCTCAGCCAATGGGAAGTAGTAATAGCATTTTGTCTATTCTTCAACTGGACTTATGGAGGTATTATACGTGGGCTGTCTGTCTTTATAAGGGTGAGAAAGCAGAATGGAATCAGAGTGAAAACTGATTGTCTAGCCTAGTCTGTTACCAAAGCCAAGAGTCTCTGCTGCAAAAATCTTGGAATATGGGATTCACAACCTTTGCCTGAATAGTTTCAGGCAGTGTGGTCTAGCAGAAAGAGCACTATCTCTGAACCCCAAGGACTTGGGTTCAAATCCTGCCTCCTATTATTAGGAAATTCTGGACAAGACATTTCACATCTTTGGGTCTCAGTTTCCCCATCTATAAAACAAGGGGCTTCTACTAGATGGCTTCTGAGATCTCTTATAGATCTAGATCCTATAAATTGGAGCCCAGTTCTAGTAAGCCAGATCATTCCATTTTTAATTAGCTCCACTGATTAGAATGCTTTTCCTTTCACTGAATCAAAATTCTCCTCTGTTACTTCCTCCAATATGGCAACCGCAGTTCAGGACTTGGAATCAGGAAGATGCGAGGTCCAATCCTGCTGTTTGCATATTATGTTTTCTTTAGTAAAATTAAGCTCCCAGAGAGAAGGAATTGTTTCGTTTTTGAACTGTGTGACCATGGGCAGCTCGTCTTGGTGTTTTGAGATGTCACTTACTTCTCTATAGACTGGAGATAACAATACCATGAGCAGGCTGGTACAGCAGCCCAAAAAGCTAATTAAAACATGGGCTCTCCATTAAGAGGCATAGACCAGACTATGATGGTCCTCACACTCTTCCTTCACTGGGGTAACCCATTCATTCTCCAACTTCTCGTCTATGTGTTGTAGAGGGAAAAGCTTCTCCAGTAGGGTTTGGCCAACAACCAAGGACTAGCTTCAAAGACCCACAGAGATCTCCAGCCTTTTCCCATCAACCAAAATGGATGAGTTTTCCTCAGAAGGGAAAGAACTTGAAGTTGTTAAATAGCCAAGTAGATTTGAATCCAGGGCAGCCTGGCACTATATTGACTGAACCACCTAGATGCCTCAAAATGATATTTTCAAATGTCAAGTGTGATCCCAATACTAAGCAGGACTCCTAGCCTATAAGGAGACATTTGGTTCCCCATTAATATGTGCCCATTCTTTTTTCTCTTCTTCCTAGATCTAACAAAGGTCACTTGCTCTGGTTGGGTCTGGGTAGAGCCAGCCCCTGTCTTTGAGATGGGACTGAGTGTTTCTATCATTTGCCAGTCCAATCTGCGACACTGCCAGCCAAGGGAGTTCCATTTGTATAAAACCAGCAAACACGCCCAGGACAGGTTTCATATGGAAAAAATCAACCGAACAACAGCTCAGCTCCGGCTTAGCAACTTCCAAGAGCCCAAGGCCCATGTGTTCTGTACAGTGGCATGTGCCAGGCAAGATGGAGAGACACTGATATGCGGGAAAGACATTGCTTCTGGCTGTAAGTACTGAATGCTAACATATGTGGAAACCCACAAGCCAGTCAGACAAAGCCGTTGGCTAGTAATAATTCTAAACAGTAATCGCTGGCACTTAGATAGGGCTTTCAGGTTGGCAAAGCCCTTTATACAGACTCTCTGACTGGAGCTTCCCAATAATGCTAGGGAGAAAGGGCTCTTACCTCTATTTTGTGGAAAATGAGATTGAAAAATAGTAAGTCTCCTGCCCAGGATCACGCAGCTCATATCTCAATCAGAATCTGAATTCAGATCTTCCTGACCCCAAGTCCAAAGCTCTATGCCCTCCATCCCTTAGTTGCCATTCCCTACCAATCTCTCTTCCCGAAAATTCTAGGCAAGATAATGAATGAAAAACTCATCTGAGTTCACTTAATATCTTCTGTAGATTTTAAAATGATGCTTTCATTAGAAATGAATTTAAAATTGCTTTTACATGTAAATGAGAAAAAAAATTAAACATTACTGAAGGTGTGTGGGGTGGTAATCCTACTTTCATGGACTTGTGATCTTTCAGGTATGGGTAGCCCCTTCCCAATACCAAGCTCAACCATCTATGTATTCTTATCCTTTGGGAATCCCATTCAATCAATAGTTCCCTAGAAATCCTCCAAAGAGCATTTTTCTAAGTGTTTCTGTTAGCTCAATAACAATATTTGCTGGCATTCATATAAAGGGGGAATCTTCTACCAGGTGTGTCTAGTAGGTAAATAGTTCAATGGATAGAGTACTGGTCATGGAGTTAGGAAGACTTGGGTTTAGATTCAGCTTCAGATATTTATTGGATAACTATGTGACTCTAGAAAAGTTAGTTAATTGTTGTCTGCCTCAGTTTTCTTGACTATAAAATTGGTATAAAAATAGCAAGGATCAAATGAAATCATATTTGTAAAACACTTATCAGAGTGCCTGGTATATAATAGGTGCTTTTAAAATATGCTTTCCCTTCCTTTTCTTCCTATAATGGAAAAGGCAGCAAACCTAGAATCAAAGGACTCCATCGTTAACATTGTTAGGGGACAATCCTTAAAATTTCTGGGCCTCAGTTTCCTCATCTATCAAATAGGGGGAGATAGTTCCTTACTCATAGGGACATTGCAGAGATCAAATGAAATATATTCAATATATTGTCCAGTTTTCTCTTTTGTTTATTGCTAGAGGATCTCAATTTATTTAAATCACTTCTCTTCTCCCTGACTCAGTTTTTTCATCTGCAAAAAAAGAAATTGGACAGCATGACCTCAGAGATTCCTCCCAGCTCTGATTTATCATCCTGTGTCTTCATCTGTGTCTCTGCCAGATCTGAATTTAAGAACTGTCACCACATATGTGTTCTCAGAGTGGGCATCTCTTCTATGTGGGCAGGGACTCATTTTGTATCTTTAGTGGCTGTATTTTGCATATAATATAGTAGGGGCTTAATATACGTCTGTTGGAGTAGATTGGGTACAATGGCATATGGACCAGTTCAACAAAGGAAGGTGGTATTGTCATTATCATCTATTCCTCCCCATCCCGTGGTCAAGTCTTGCTGCAGGATGGGCCAGCCTCCCACAGGGGATGGGGTCTTGGAGGTGGGATGGTGTTGGCAGAATGATGAATGGGACACAACTTTCATATTCAACCCACAGCACAGGTTTCACAGGAAAAACTGCTCCACCTTGGCTGAGGTTTGGCTTTATTTTATATCCTCATGGACACATATCTACTTGGCACATAGTTTCATTTTCAATAGACATGTTTCCATAGATTCTAACAACAGATGCGAAGCCTAAGAAGATAGTCAACAAAACACTGTTGCTAAATGTGGGGTCAAAGGGTAGAATCAACATGACAAAAAAAGAAGTTTTATGCCTAGAAAAGAGGGTCCCATCTAAGTGGGTACATAAGAATCCTTATGTTTTATTTTGTAAATGTGATCTCCTGGTGATATTCTGGGGGGAGAGAGTGGGACATCTGTATTAACCCTGCAAGCATGTTGCTCTTATCTATTTTTCCTGGGGCTAAGTAAGAATAATAATCATAGCAATTCCAATAATAAGGGGATCTTAATAAGGAAAGTTACTCAGTGGGGTTTAAGTGGGTGTTTCCATCCTTCCTGGGGGCCATTTTGCAGTCCCCGGTTTCTATGTGTGATCGTGTCAAACAGGATGGCTCCTGGCAAAGTCTTATCACACACACACACACACACAGACACAGACACAGAGTCACCTTGGCTTGCCAGGACTGGTCAGTGCTCATCACCAAGACCCAGCCACAGTGCCCCAGGAGAATGACAATTGGCCACTAATTATCTCTCTTATTGAGAAGCTGCTACAGAGAATAGTGTTGTATCTGGAATCAGGCAGACTCATCTTCCCGAGTTCAAATCCTGACTGAGACACTTCCTAGCTAGGTGACTCCAGACAAGTCACTTAGCCCCATTTGCCTCAGTTCCTTATCTGTCAAATGAGCTGGAAAAGGAAATGACAAACCACTCTAGTTTCTCTGCCAAGAAGACCCCAAATGGGGTCATGAAGAATTGTACTCAACTGAAATGAATGAACACTCCCCTACCTTATTTCTAGGACATCGGATGAATCACTACCCAACTCTAAGGGCCAGGGTCATACTACACAGAATGAGAAAACTGGAACAGATATTTGCTAAGGTCCCTTCCAGCTCCATGATTCAACGAGAAAATGTTAGGGTCAGAAAGGATCTTAAAGACCATGTTCTCCAAGATTATCATTTTATAAATAAGGAAACTACCTTCACTTGGCTCCATGCTAGGCATTCTTCGCAGACATTGGAAAATTGTGTCTGTATATGCATTTTGTCAAGTGTGGCAAGGGTTGGAAGGCACTAAGCTCAAGATGCAAAAGATGAGAAGATACCTTGTCCTTTTGACCAGTTTTCTCATCTAATTAGCAATAGCAAGAGGAACAAAACAGGTGATTTAAGTAAATCTGCCAAGTATGAATATTCTAGAATTGCCCTGAATTCTAGAAATGAAAACCACAGAGAAGTATTGCAGTACAGGTGGATGGCTGAGGTCTGTGCAAACTTATTTAGTTTCTCCACATCCCCAGGAAGCATAAGATATCAGTCCATTGTGAAAAAAAAAATAGTATCCACTCTTTTTTCCTTTAGAGAGAAGATTGGGCCCATTTTCCTTAGAAAAGGTATGGGGTAATGTCTATTGAGACATAAAGCAAGCCTGGCTTTTGTCATTAAAATTAGGACAGAAATGAGGCAAAAGAAATATTTTTGTTTCCATATCCCATAGTGCTAAACTTGGTATCTTGAAGACCTAGGTTCAAATCCTGCCTTTATCACTAGCAATGTGAATCTGGGCCAGTCATGGTACCTCTCTGGAACTCAATTCTCTCTTCTATGAAACCAAGAGATTAAATTAGATCACTGAAGGAATTTTGGTAGGATCTTTTCTTTTCCTATTTTTGCAAACAGTCTATGTCTAACTGGAATTAGTTGTTCTTTGAATGCCAGTGTTTCCTTGAAAATCTATTTATATTTAGGAATGCTCTCATGGATTATTCAATTTTTTTTCTGAGATTGACTCATTTAGAGTATTTACTTCTATCAATATAGTCATTTTTTATGTTTGTAAATATTTATCTATTTCATTTAAATTGTCATTTTATTGTCATAGAATTAGATAAGTTTAGAGTAATTTCCTTTATTAATTTCTTGAGAATTCTTTTTCATTTTCATTACTGAAAATTTGCTTTTCTTTTTTCTTTCTTAAATCAGATTAGCTACATACTTAGTTTATGATTTTTAAAAAAACCAGTGCCTAAATTAATTTATTAATTCAATGTTCTTTCAATGTTGTTAATTTAATATTTGATTTTAACAATCATAATAGCTTACATTTGAATAGTTCCTACTATGTGTCAGGCAGTATTCTAAGCATTTTTACAAATATTATCTCGTCTCATCCTCAAAATAATCATGGTAAGTAGATATTATTATGCTTATTTTACAGTTAAGGAAATGGGAAGGAGGAGAGACATTTATTGTAGAAGTGACTTTCCCAGAATTTCAAAGCTAGTTAGCATCTGAGGCCAGATTTGAACCAGAGTCCTCCTGACTTGAAGTCTAAAGGTTTATCCATGGAGCCACCTAGCTGCTCCAGCAGTTCTCCTTATTCCATTGTCTTTCAAGTTTGTTTTAGATGTCTGACCAGTTTATTGATCCATTATTTCTGTTGTTGAGGACAGTTTCTACAGAGATGAAACTTCTCTAAGGATTGTTGTCTGTATCTTTTAAATTTTTTCCCATTGTCTTACTTTACTCCTGATCCTGGGCATTGTCCAATCACTACCTTCTCAGATTGAATGTTGAAAGTTTCCAGTTTGGGTCTGGGCAGCACAACCACATCCATGATCCTGGTCAGAGTTCTAATAGCCTGAGTCTTTGTCAGATAGCTGTAAAGTTCTTTAATTTTCCACATTAAGAATTCTCTACTCTAATAATTATACATCTTGACTAAATAAAAAAATTAAGTTTTAAGTTGGTCAAGTCAGAATAATATTTTTCAAATCTATTTCTGAAAAAAAGATTTTTACTATATTATGTTGGTTGTTCATTGGCATACCAACCTCTACAACACCAATTTGAAAAAATAATTCCTCAATTCTTATTTCTCTTTTAAACCATTTGGGACCATCTTGCTGTAGTTGCATATTTTTTTGGGAATCCAAAGATCCTCTGACTCTTAGGTGTTGCTTTATTTTCCTTTATCTTGCAATATTTATTCATAGATGTCTAGACTCATTTAGGTTATCTGGAAGCAACATTCCCTTCTATTATCTTCCCTATTGACCAATTTACTTATGCTCAAAGTCTTTGATCAAGTTTTCTTCCTCCTGAAATCTTTAGAAATTTAAATCTCTTTTCGTAATATACTCTTATTGCTCACTTTCTGTCTCCTTCCCCTTTCCCAGTGGAACTAAACCTCAAAGCTATCTCAGTCATCTTCACATTTGGCAATTCATGTTTCATCAGTCTTATTAATCTCTGTCCTCAGTGACTTTTGGAGGGAACAAAACTGTCCCCACTTGGATCTCAGTCCCCTTTTCCTTCAGTTTAGTGAAAAAAAACCCCTACATATTAGTATCTTGTCCTAGTAGTCTCTTGATTTTCTATCTATGTATTATGATAGTACAGAGAACTGCAAAAAACTACCTTTTGGTTTTCCTGGACATGGTGAGGGTGGAAGAGAGAATTGAGTTCTGCTGCAAGCCCACAGGTCAACTCTTGTACATCCATGCCAAAGGACAGTGACTAGTGGGGAGAGGAATTCTGAGTGAATATTTAAAAATTAGGAATTAGCTTCCCTGCTGTTAGTTTATCAGATTATTACATCTTAGGGTCTCATTTCATGGGAGTAGGCAAAATGACATCTCTTGTACATGATTCCTATTTTGGAGAGGTCTAAGAGATCCTGAGGATCAGAGAGAATGTCCATCTTGTTAGTCATGTGATCAGAAAACATCTGAAGCTAAATAGGACTTCTATTATTATCAGAGTAAATTATGTGTGTGCTCATATAATAAATATGAGAAGGGAAAATTGAATCAGCCTCTATTTTCATTACTGAGACCATCCAATTCCCCCAGTGCTCTTCTTCTCAATTCACTATGCATTTATGCTGTACGTATTCTCTACTTCCTTCTCTGTGAATGCATTATGTCTTTCTAGTGCTAACTAGGGTCTGGCAGAATTTAAGTTCCTTAAGTGAAGGGTTTATTTTTCATTTTTTGCATCCCTGGGACCTAATAAAGTCTTGGTATATACTAGGTGCTTAATGAACAGCGATTAATTGATAGATGACATAAATGTAAGGAAGAGACCAGGTTTTTGTAGACTAGGTTTTCACATTCTCCATTTCACAATCTGAAACCCAAATCTCTGAATTCCTTGGAACCATGAATGGACATGTTCATTATTTAATTAATTAATTATTATTTATATTTTATATACATGTATATATAATATATAAATATAATTAATTAAAGATTGACTCAGTCATGGGAGAACACCATGGGAATAATGGAAAGCATGCTGAATTTGGAGTCCAAAGACTTTGGTTTGAATCATGGCTCTGCCCTTTAAAACCAGTGTGATGTTGAGTAAGTCTCTTAATGTCCTCAAGCCTCAGTTTACTCATCTGTAAAATGGAGAGTTTAGATTCAGGGGTCTCTGAGGTCTCTTCCAGATCTATCCTCCTATAGCATTCTTGTCCCCATTTTATAGTTGAGGAAGCTAAGACTGGGACTGCTTTCGTGACTTGACCAAGATGCCACACCTAGTGAGTGGCCAAAGAAGTGAATGAGCCCAGGTTTTCCTACTCGGAGTCCAACGCTTGACCCAGTGTGCTTTGGTGCCTCTTGGTAGTGGGAGGGGAAGGGGAAGGACCCACCACGCCAGACTCAGTGTCTTTACCTGTGCTCAGACCTGTCTACTCTTCTTCCTTTCGTCCTCCATGCTGCTACTCCACAGGTTTATATGGTAGGGAGTTGAGCAACCGAGGAATTCATCACTTTCTCCTTCGTACTGTTTCACAACCAAATTTTCCCGTGATGGGTCGCGGACCTTACAGTAAATTCTATTTCCTCACACGGGTTTGCTCAAGCCTTGGAGACGGCTATAATTATCTTTTGCTCTTATTTCACCTCCATTGCCAAATATGTCCGTCTCCCTCTCCTGCCCCTTCAGCCATCGTTATTCCGAAGGGAGTTTTTAAAGGAGGGGAAGGAGAAATTCGGCAGCACCAACGGTCCATCCTACCAAGCAAGTCTACCAGGGTAGGCGATGATCCAGGCCCACCATCGCCCTGCTAGGGACAGAGGAGAGAGAGCGCCCTTCTCTCTCTCAGAGACAGAGACAGAGACAGACAGACAGAGACAGAGAGACAGAGAGACAGAGAGAGAGAGAGAGAGAGGAAGGATGGGAGACAGACAGACAGACAGACAGACAGACAGACAGACAAGAGAACCACGTGGGACAAGAGGTAACTGGAGAAGCCAGCAGCAGCACTGAGCTGGGGTGGAGAAATGAGAGGGCAGCCGAGTCCACTGGAAGCTGCTGTGGCCCGGATCTAAGCGCTAAAGAACGGTTGGAGCAGCGCTCGGGGTTCCTGGCCCTCCCTGGGCCTGTTCTCTCCCGCCCACAGCGATGCACTCTCTGTTGTGTCTTCCTGCAGACCCTCCGGCTGTTCCTGCCAATTTAACGTGCTTCATTGCGGAACATTCCGGCAACATGACGTGCACGTGGGACGCTGGGAGCCCCACCTACATGGACACCCACTACAGCGTGCACGTGAGGAGGTGAGTGGCCGCCCCAGGCTCCTGGGGGGGGGGGGCGGAGCGGCGATGGTGCTCATGGGAAGGTAATGACGGCGTTTAGCCTAGGAAAGAGACGGGAGGGGGGGGGGGGGGTGAGAGGTTGGCAGAGAGTCTGAGGGCGGCCACAGGCCTCCCCCTCTGGGGAAGGGCCCGACCCGGAGGACCAGGAAGGCTGCACAAGCCCCGGCTTGAGCTCTCGGTCGGCCTCCTCGGGGGCTCGAGGGTCCCTCCTTGGGGGGGAACGTAGACGTTCTCGAAGGCGGACGAGCCTTGTGGGGCCTTCCATCGCGCTCGCCGGCCCTTCCACTGTCCTCCCCGAGGTTCCAGGGGCCCCGCCTGTGGGCTCTCACAGCGGCTGTCCGAAGGCTCCCTGATGTCAGTATTAGGGACGACCCACCGCCGTCCTGGCCATCTTCAAGGCAAGGAAAATCGGGGTTCAAATCCGACCGGAAAGCTGCGCCCCGGAACAAAGCGAGGTCTGTGTGTGCCTTTGCGGAGTGCTCACGGAATTCCTATTGAAGGAGCAGAACAGAATCCTCCGCTGGATGTCAGTAACCCGCCGGGTGTCCGTGATAAGTGCTAATGGCGGTCACGTGATGACGGCGACGCTGTGTGGGCTTGTGAAGCGCTTCACAAACATCCGCCCATTTTGTGTACCCTGGAGAGGTCACAAACTGACCTTGGAGTCAGTGGGTTCGAGGGGCCCCTCCCCCCCACGCCACGCCCCGGAACTGCCCAGGACCAGGAGCGCAGAGGGCAGCCCGACATCCTCAGCAGTGATTCCAGCCAGCAGAAGAGTTGTGGGCGCAGAGACTCCAGTGCAGGTCCGGCGTTTGTACAGACACATACGTGTGTGCATGTACACATGGAGACGGAGACAGAAAGGGGAGAGGGAGAGACACAGGGGGGAGGAAAGGGGAAAGGAAAGAGATAGAGAGGCAAAGAGGAGAGAGATACATGAGAGACAGAGAGAAAGGGGAGAGGGAGGAAGAGGGGGAAGAAAGGAGGAAGGAAGGGAGGAGGGGAGAGACAAAGAGGAGAGAGATACGTGAGAGACAGAGACAGAGAGAAAGGGGAGAGGGAGGAGGGGAGAGACAAAGAGGAGAGACAGAGAGAGGGAGAGACAAAGAGGAGAGAGATACGTGAGAGACAGAGAGAAAGGGGAAAGGGAGGCGGGGAGAGAAAGAGGAGAGACAGAGACAGAAACGGGCATCATGAAGAAGGTAACAGGAAGCCGGGATGACCGAAGTTCAAGGCCTGCCTCTGCTGCCATCTCCGGCTGTGACCTGGTGCAAAGCAGTGCTCTAGGCCAAAGGGGTCAGACTCCAAGAGAAACGGGACTTTCTGGACCACAAGGGCCCCATGTTAACGTAGGGAAACATTCATATTATTTATGTTCACTCGTATTTTTTGGCATGGTGTTAGCCTCCTCCCAGTTAGGTGTATTTTTAACCCCTTACAATCAACACTGTGTATCCGTTCTAAGGCAGAAGGCAGTCAGAGCTCAGCAAGGGTGTTAAGTGACTTGTCCAGGGTCACACAGCTAGGAAATAGGCCACATTTGAACCCAGGTCCTCCCTGATCTAGGACTGGTTCTCAATGCACTGAGCCACCCAGCTGTCCTCTGGTCAGGATATTTTTGAATTTAGTCCGAATCGTCCTCAAAAAAGATTTCCTGGCAATGATAGACAAATCACAGCCAATGACTGACATCCCCTTCATTGTCTTTTTCAGCAGTCACACCGCCCCTTACTGTTTTTCATTAGGAAGAAAGGCGATGAGTACTTAAATAGGAATTGCATGGACGACTTAAGTACCTATATGCTAGGTATGGTGCTAAATGCTATATGAATACCATCTCGGTTCATCCTAAGAATAGCCTTAGGGGGTAGGAGCTATTAGGACCCCTATTTTACAGTGGAGGAAATGGAGGTGGGAAGAGGTTAAGTGACTAGTCTAAGGTCATGTAGCCAATATCTGAAGCTGGATTTGAACTCAAGTCTTCCTGATTCCAAGCCCAACACTCTAGATGGACTGCAGGACTTCCCTGGCTCTTTTGATTCAATATTTCTCCAGCATCTTAGGAGCCAGTTGTTCGGTGCCCTCAAGATGGTGCCCCCAACAGCCCAGATTTTTGACGTAGATGCCTAGTGGAAGCCTCCCCGCTTCATCTTGTGGGGTGCCATTTCCTCTCTCCTCACGTGTCTGGGAGCAGCTACTATGTCCAAATTGATCATTCCGTTGCCATTGATGGGGGAAACGGCTCATTTCAGAACTGCTGACAGATCTGTTCATTTTTCATCCATTTCTTTTTCGCCTTCCAGTTTCATATTGCAATAGAGCTGGGATGATCTGACTTCCTTGGGCCTCATGCCCTGTTTTCCGCAGGCTTGTCAAACGCACACAGATAGGGAGAGAGAAAGACAGACAGACGGACAGACGGACAGACAGAGAAATAAAACTTGAACATGTGATTCTGAAAAATCAGTGAGAAAACAATTCCTGGAGGCTAGACAGCCTTCTCTAGGCCACGGGTGACTGATTTGTGGCCGAGGTACTTGCTAAGGAGGGGCAGGTCATGGGCTTTTGTAAAAAGGAGAACTCCTTAATTGATGATTATGGTTAACACAACAGTGCTGGGAAGCTGTTTCAGTTCTGTCTTGTGGTCTCAGTGTGTGTGGTCAGAGAAGGAGAAGCCACAAACCAATTCTGACACACACTTGCTCTAGTTTGTGTAACCAGGGAAACGTTCAAAGGTGTCCTACTTTGTTTTACACGTGGCCCACCCACCATGCTCCTCTCCTCATGGAAGACGTCTCACTGGGCAGGAGACAGAGACCAAAGCATGTAGAGGCTCTGAAGGCAAACTTTGGGCTTTGAAGGGAATCGGATGAAAAGTAAATTCTGAGTCTGGGAAGAGCCCTGCTAAGACAACAATGTTATGAAATTCAACCGATTGATAGGTATTTCTTAAGCACCTCTTCATTGGGTGGCACGGTGCTAGGCACTGGGGTTACAAAGACAAAAAATGAAGCTGCCTTCCTGCTTTCAAGGGACTTACATTTTACTGGGGCACAACATGAACAGAAATCGATAAAAAGAAAGCATCTACAAAGTAAATTTAAGAGTGACCAATGACTACCAACTGGTGGGCGCCATCTTGTAGAGAGCCTCATTATCTTCTATTCTCAGCCCATGGACCACTCCTTCAAGAATCCTTCCTGGTTTTCCCCAATAGTTCTTGTTCTGACTTGCTTTGTCTTTATTTGTGTGCATTTTACATGAAGTTATCTGAATGCTTTGTATACCTTTCACTCCTACTCCAAGGAGAATGTAAGCTTTTTGAGGGCAGGGATGACTTCTTTTGGGTGGTTGTATTTCCCAGTGCCTAACAGTGCTTAATCAGTCAACAAGTGTAGATTAACCAATGCCCAATGGATTGAGCTGGGTCAGGAAAGGTCTCTCATGGGTGCTGTTGGGGGGGCAAAAGGGGAGCAGGGCTGGGAATCGGGGGAATAGAACTATGGAGGGGGATCTCTCTCAGCTAGCCTTGTTAAGAAAGCTCAAGCCGGGGCCAGAGAGAAGTTATAGGGATTTGGTATTACCCGAATCACATTTCTATAGTGTTAGAATTCAGAGAGCAGAAGGGAAAATTCCAAGAGGGGCATGGCCACCAGTGCCCAAGGCAACAGACAGGTTTAAGATATTGAAATGGCAGCAAAGCCCCTCCTGGACTCTAGCTCAGAGGTTTCTGCCAATCTTTGAATGGTTTCAGTGGAATGGGAAGAAAATCAGCTCATGAGGGCTTCGGGGAAGTAGTGGGTGGTGAGAAGGAGGAGGGAGTGATGACGAGTCCTCATTCAGAAGCTGAGCTATGAAACGTAGGGGAGAAGTAACGGGAAGGCTAGCAGGTCAGGTAAAGGGTAAACCTTTAGGAAAACCCATTGAGAAGTCTTCCTCTATATAACTGACATAATTAAATAAAGGGACTGAGGAAAATAAATGTCGATTGTGTTATTTACCACCAATATTTCTAGGTGAATCCATCCATTTTCTCAGACTCCAGCCTCTGAAGGGTTAGACAGCTCCTAAAGGAAATGTAATCTACTCTCAGCCTGCGCCCCGCTTCCTGTTGGTTTATCACAGAGCAAACCTGAGCAAGGCATCTGCCCATTTTTATCCTTGACATTCTTCTCATCAAGATTTAGAGTGGAAAAAAAATGTCGAAAATGAGAAATGTCGAAAAATCAAATATTTTAAACAAAAGATTTGGGGTGACTTGGTCTACGGTAGAGGAGAATAAACCAGTGAAAACCTAGTTTAAGATAGCTTAGGTTTTTCTAGCTACAGATTGCTAGAGGAAGCTGGAGTTTTAGAAAACAGCTAAAATTCTATTTCGTAAATTCTAGAGACGGGTGGGTCAGCCACATTTGCTTAGCTGTAGTGAAGCTGTAGAGATCTACCTAGGGGAGGAGCAGTCTTTCTCCTCCAAATGATGAAGTACATGGGACAGGAGCAAGAATTCTATGCCCAATTCCTCATTAAAATATCCACCAACTGGGATTACCAGGGGAGGTCCAAACGATATACCATCAGGTCAATCAGAAGGAAGACACTCCTAGGTATAAAAAGCTCTTGCTCTTGGTCTTTGGGCAAAAGGAGTCAGTGCCATTGGTCTATCCTTTATTAATAGATTGCATCGTCATGTTAATAAACAATATTTATACTCAGGGAAATGGCCTCATTATATTTATTGAGTGTTCCAGGTACACTGTTCTTTTTAGGACAGAATTAAAAAAAAAAAAACAAGATTCAAGTTCTCCTCCTAACTTCAACAACCTTAGGTGTTAACAAATTCCACATCTTGGGGCAACTGGGTGAATTAAGAGCCAGGCCCAGAGATGGGAGGTCCTGGGTTCAAATCTGGCCTCAGATACTTTCTAGCTGTGTGACCCTGGGCAAGTCCCTTAACCTCAGTTGCCTCATCCCTACTGTTCTTCTGCCTTGGAACCAATACTTAGTGTTAATTCTAAGACAGAAGGTAAGGGGCTTTTGTTTTTGTTTTCAAATATGGCATACAATATTTCCAGGAGAAAAAAAGCATCCATAGAATTATACCCATTGTGAACTGTACTGGACCAAATAGAGTTTGGGGAGAACCTGGGGAAATGGAAATGAGAGGCACAGGGACAGACAGACAGGAGACAGAGTCCCTTGGGGACAGCTACTGGATGTCCAAAGACTGGAGAGATCCAAGGATCACAGATTTTGAGATGGAAGAACCTTTGAGGGCATCTAGTCTAACCGCCTCATTTTAGAGCTGAGGACCCTGAAATCCACATGGGATAAGTAATCTGACAAGGTCCCCCAGATGGGAAGTGACAGAGCCCAGGACCTCTGACTCCAGAGACTGACCACATGGAAGTTCATTTTCCCAGAAAGAACATACATGTCCCACCCATGTGGAGACCTTGGAGCCAAGCCCCGTTGGCCTCATAATAGTCATAGATCTGGATGTCCTCAGTGGAGACTGGAGGTAACAAATCCAAACTGCACACGTTAATTAAGCTCATCATCTTGTTTCAGCTTGCAGACAGGAGAAGAACAACTCTATCTTACTTCAAAGTATATCAGCATTTCGACCAACACACTGCAAAGTGGTAGACTGTACTCCATCTGGGTGCAAGCGTCAAATGCCCTTGGCACAGAAGAGTCCGACCACCTGCAAGTTAACCTCGATGAAATAGGTAAAGAATTCGAATTTTGACGATGGTGTTGATAAAAACTCAATTTAACAAATGAATGTGCCAGTCATGGGTGTGAGGCACTGGAGATCCAAAGATAAATACAAAGCTATCCCCTTCTTTAGGGAGCTTGTGAACCAACCAGTGCAAATAGTGTGAGTTAGAGATGAAGTCTGGTGCCAAAACGTGTGTCTGGAAGGAGGCTCACAAGCTCATTGATATTCATATGTATCCAATACAAGTTACAGCATTGAGGCACACATCCAAATTAGACAAACCTACAGAAAACCCCTTGAGGGTTTCCTGCTATTTTTCTGTTAAAGGTGGAGGGAAACACAGTTAGAGTGTCATCATTGAACCAGTATAAGGAGTTAGGCAAAGCTATGGAAATAGAGTTTTCTGCAATTCTCTCTGATCATTTTATTTCCCAGCCTCTCTTCTAGACACACCTGAACAGAAGTTGTTTGAGCCCCTTTGATCTGATTTATATTGGTTAAGCTCCTTAATGAAATTGTTGTGATCCATCTCATTGCCCCTTTTCTCCTTCCATTTTCTGTTTGTTTGTGTGTCAGAGAGTTAAATAAGTCCACTTCATTTTTTAAAATTGCATATACTATCTTTTATTTGTATTTTGAAAAATTCATTTCAATTTTTATTCTAACAAGTTGTGATTTGGCTAAACCCATTTAGCTTCTCTCATGCTGTGCATCAGTTATTTCCTCATCAATAGCATTTTGGGGGATGTTATTTGGAGCTTCCCATGTCCAGCATCTTCAGAGAGTTTTCTGAAGGATGCATGAATATTTAGAGTATCAAATTTCTGCGTAGCTATACATGTAGAGGCATTCTCCTTCTCCTTGAACTATCTTCCCTTTTTAAACTATATTTTCTAAATGATTTCTTGGTTGTCCTCACCTGTATCCACCATCACACTGGATATGTGTTGATTCCATTTGGAGGTTCTTATGGGGTTCTCCCAAGTCTTTCTCTATCTCCTCATCCACTGAAAAAGATGTTGGCATATAAAATGGAAGTACTTTCCTGTGGCCCTTTGGTCAACATTGATCACGAGTGCTAAAATATGGGATGGTCAAATATCTCCTGGAATTGTATGGCTTGTTTCTGTCAGACACACCATCAAAGCCACTGCCACAATTCTGTTATTTGCCTCTCCAAAGAGGTACTAGGAACTGTCCATCCAATTAGCTGTGACACTTTCTTTTATATTTTGATTTTATTTAGAACATTAGATTTTATTTAGCAGTTTTAAATTTAGTACATTATTCTAAAGCTAGAAACTATAGACTTATAGAACTGTAGAAACTATATATTGCTCTACAGACATATAGAATGTAGGTATGTATCTATAAAGTGCTTTGTAACCCTTAAAGCGCTACATCCATGCTAGTGATTGGGATTATTTTTGTTATCCTAATTATTGGAAGAGGTTGAGATTAGCTAAGCGTTTGCATACATTATCTTCTTAGAGGCAGGTTGAGACAAGGGCTGTTATTGTTCCTGACGATCCTCGGACCCTTCCTCCCTCCCTTTCCAGTTCTGAAATCAGAATTGGATCAGGTGTATAATCACTCCTGGGAAAGGTGCCGCAGCCTATTGCCCTGTGGCTCTGTGCATCACGGCTCTGCCTTTCCAAGCCAGGGAGCCCTTCCTGGTGCCCTCTCCTGTGCGCGGGTTCTCAGAGCACCGGAGGGGTGATGGGTTCTCGTGGGATCCTCTTGTGACTGAGCCCAGGCTGGGTCTGTTTTGTTTTCCAGTGATCCCTGCCCTCCCGGTCATCACGAGGGCTGAGGATCTCAGGACCTCCGTGCCCACCACCATCATCCATTGGCAAAGTCTGACACTAATGGCTGGAGTGTCCTGTGAGATGAGACACAAGGCGGCCACAAGCCCGGCTTGGAAGGTAAGCGCACCTTCAGTTTTTCTGGGGTACAGAAACAGCCCCATTGAAGAGGTGATGGCAGCAGAGTCCTTTAGACCTGACTCCCCAGGAGGGGTCCTTGTATAAACTTCAGGGCGCTGTGAATTGAGATGAAAAGAATCCCACAATTGTGTTCCTTTCGAATCCTCTGCATGTTATTAGATGCATTTAAACATCTTCTTCTTGGAGGAAGCCCATAGGCTAGACCCACCTGCCAAGGGGATCTGAAGGTGAAGAACCCCTCAGTTAAGAGGCGAATTCTGATCCATTGATATTTGCTTGTCACAACAATCAGTGAGAAAACTAAATTGATGCCAACATGGGGCCAATCAGGGCAAGCTAAGTGGTGCCAGAGTGCATAGAGCTCCGAGTCTGAAAGCAGGAAAACTCATCTTCTCGAGTTCAAATCTGGCCTCAGACACTTACTAGCTAGATGATCCTGGGCAAGTCACTTCACTCTGTTTGCCTCAGTTTCCTCATCTGTAAAATAAACTGGAGAAGGAAATGGCAAACCACTCCAATATCTCTGACAAGAAAACCCCAAAGAGGGTCTTCAAGAGTCAGACATAACTGAGAAATGACTGAACAACCACTACAAGTGTTGCAAAATCAGTAACTCCTCAGTAGAAAAGCTCCTTATTGAGTCAGAGTTGTATAGATTTAGAGCTAGGAGGCCTCTAGGTGGCTCAGTGGATAGAGATCCAGGTCTAGAAATGGGAGGTCCTGGGTTCAAATTTGGCCTCTGACACTTCCTAGCTGTGTGGCCCTGGGCAAGTCACTTAACCCTGTTGCCTAGTCATTACTGCTCTTCTGTCTTTATACACAGTATTGATTCTAACACAGAAAGTAAGAGTTAAAAAAAATGACTGAGGGCTAAAATTAGCCCAAACCCTCCCCAATTTTATTGGTGAGATTATAAGATGCCAGGCTCATAAATCTAGAGCTGGAAAAGGACATTTCAGCCCAACTGTCTCCTTTATCAGATGAAGAAACTGAGGTTTTGGGGTGGCTTGCCCAGTGGCCACACAGTAATAATAAACACAGGATTTGAATTCACCTCCTCTGACTTTTTTGCCTGTGCTCCCCCTATTGGGTCATGCTGCCTGTAAGTTGCCCTGTTCAAGGAATGGCCCAGGAAAGTGGACCCCACACGTTGGTAACAACAACAACAATAATGCTGCTGCTGATAGTAATAATAATAGACTTTTATATAAAGCTAGTGTTCTTAGCTTTCCACGCTCTGCCCCAGCTCCTTTGGGACCCTGGTGAATTCTACGGACCTCTTCCTAGGATGTTTTTAAATATATAATAGAGAATGCAGAGGTTACAAAAACCCCAATCAGCTTGAAATGCAATGATCTAGACAAAATCTTGTAGGTTCCTGAACCCCTTTCCCGGAGTGGGAGCCCCTGTTTTCAAGTTTACGATCTACATTTGGGCTTCAACAGTACCATAAAGGAGGTCATAAAGATTGTATCATCACTGTTTTATGGCTGATGGAAAGGAGGCTCCGTGACTTCAGGTCATCACACAGAAGCAAGAAAGAGCAAAGGGGGAGGTGAATGTGGGGCTCCCCGACTCCACTGGCCACTGTGGTGCCCCGTGATGAGTCTGAAGAGCCTGTGGGACCTATTTTGACATGTCCAGTGGCCAGAGAAATGGAAACTCTGTTCTGGAAAAGTCTGTGGCTCTGTTCTTCTCTGGAACCAAACCAGCACCTCAACATGGAGTTGGGTGTGAGTTTATGCCTATGGCTGCCATCTTGTTCTCCATGAGGTCTCATCAGAGGGGGCAGACTTGAAAGGCTGGACCCTGGCCCTGCCTCTGGTAGCGGGACTCCCTTTAAGTCCTCCAGGTTTCTTTCCATTTCCTCATTCTCCCTCTGTAGCCAGGGTCAAAGTTACCCAGTGTTTTGGGGAGGGATTTCCTGAAACAATGATTTCAGGGAAAAGCGATTTCACAGAGTCCATTCCTTTGACAAAACTTTTTTAAACCCTTTTCTTCTGTCTTAGAATCAATGCTTTGTATTGGTTCCAAGGCAGAAGAGTAGTAAGGGCTAGACAATGGGGGTCAAGTGACTTGTCCAGGGCCACACAGCTAGGGAGTATCTAAGGCCAGATTTGAATGCAGGATCTCCCATCCTAGGCCTGGCTCTCTATCCACTGAGCTGCCCAGCTGCCACTGCAAAACTTTCTTCAAACTGTTTTTTCCCCCTTGAAATCAGGACAATCCTAGAAAATCCTGAGCACATTCATGATGGTGGCAGCCCCCCCCCCCACGTTGCTCCCACTGCTTCTCATCTTCACTTATGGTGAGCTAATAACAACGGCATTTATACAAAGCCCTAAGATTCATAAAGTGACATTCATTCATTGAATCCCAAAAGGGAAGTCCTGAAGACGTTTATTCATTCCATTTTACAGGGGAGACAATATTTTGCACCCTGGGCAGCCACCTCACACTGTTCCCAGAGTAGCTCTGGCGTCCTTCTATGGAGAGGACCACAGAAGCCCTGGATGCAGGCTTCTAGCCAGGACATGAAATGTTTGTGGCTGTGTTGGGACACCAGAGTCAAAGTTCACCCCAACTCGGTGAAGGGTGAGAGGGAGACTCATTCATCTGCCAGCTTCTCCTCCTCATTTCCTGTTTTTTGCCCTCGAGATATTATGTGAACTTGGGCAGGTCCTTTTCTATTTGCCTCAGTTTCCTCATCTGTAAAATGAGCTGGAGAAGAAAATGGCAAGCCACTCCAGTATCTCTGCCAAGAAAACCCCAAATGGGTTTAAAAGGGTCCCCCAGCCTAAATGACTGAACAACAAAGATTACATTAAGCAGAAAAGGAATTTAATCTTTTTTCGAGGCTCCTCCTGGGACCCCATTCTGGGAATGAGCTATTACTCTGCATACACTAAGACTGGGCTCACCCTATACTGAACTCATAAGGTTCCCTAGAGCTGTGATTTCTAGCCTGGGGTCTCCCTGACCCTTGTAGCTGGAGAACCCTTGCAGAGACTCCAGAGCCAGAGCCATTTATTTATTTTCTCTTATTGGACTAATACTACCACCAACGGAAAGTCAGCTAGAGGTGGAGTTGGAGGGCACGGCCAGTCCTGCTTCTGCCTCTGACCCGATGATCTTGGACCAGTCATGGCAGTTCGCTGAGCCTCCGTTTTCTAGTCTAGATAGCGAAGGAGCCGGATGCGACAGCTCCAAGGTCCTTCCAGACCCGAATCTTGGCATCCTAAGATAGGCGGCGCCCAGCATTGTTGCTTACCCACCAAAGGGTCACCGTAGAGGTCAGAGCATCCTTCCTCCAGTCCATTCTTTAGCCCGAGCTCTTGGTTTGTAGAGGGGGACGGAGGCTATTGGGGGAGATTCCGGCTATCCAAATTCTTAGATCGGTGAGGAAAACAAAGCTTTCAGAAAGCACTTGCTCACCAGGGAGCCCATTGGCAGCCCATTGGCAGCATTCCTGGGCTCTGTCCCCACCTGGTGGTGCTGGGAACCTTTCTGTGCGGATTGAGATTAGAAGAAATGAGGAAAAGTCCTCATCGGAGATAGTTCCGGCTCCCGGGACCCTGGAGATCCTGGATGGCTGCCGATCTTCTTTTACAGAAGAAAACCCCAAGAAATGATGAGACTGACCTTAGCTCACACACAGAGAGTGAAGGATGATCACACACACACACACATTCTGAAGTTGTGTCCTTGCCTAATGAGTGAACTCAATACCACCAACTTTCCGTTGAAACGGAAATTAATACTATCCTGTTAAGTTCTTAAAATTCAATTCGTAAACCGACCTAAGAGGTCCTTTATTCATTCATTCAATGTTTATTAAGTTCCTACTGTGCGCAAGGCAGCTTAGCATACTAGACAGAAAACTGGCCTCAGCAAAATAGGGGTTCAAGTCCCGCCTCTGGCAGAGTGACTTTGTGGCAAGTAGGCAGTCAGAATACTGAAGCTGGAGTCAGATCCGGCCTGGAGCATTCACTAGCTATGTGACCGAGGCTAGTCACTTAATCTGTGCCTACTGCTGTTTCCTCCTCCTCGGTAAAATGAGCACCGTACCTCCTAGGGCCATTGTGAGAATCAAACGAAACAGGATATGTTAAGTACCACAGCACTTACCTCCGGGGCACATTGCAAAACCTAATGCTCAGAATTATGCTGGCTGTTGTTACTATTCAATGCTCAAGTAACAGTACCCCCAGGCAGCTCTCTGAGATTATAGACAGCAGAAAAATTGTGGAGAGAGGGAATTTCCACACTGGGAATTCCCTACATTGGTGCCTATAACCACAGCTCTGGAACCACCTAAGGAATATTGGATGAGCTTTATTATCAAGTTATCTTGTTAGCAAATATTGTTGGCTAGAGATCAGAGCCATTCGATTTCATGGCATTTTAGAGCAGAGGACCTTAGACCAAGCTTCATTGCAATGACACTATTCCTCACATGTCCTAAAAGGCCCTAGAGAATTAGATTGGAGAGTCACCAAAGGGCAATAGAGAGAGGTATGGGCAGACTTTCATCAGAGAGCTCCGGGTTCAAAATGGGACTCTTCATCCACCCCCTACACCACTCCTCTTCCCAACTCCCCCATGCCTGCTGATGGTACAACAGTCATCCTTCTGATCAACCAGATTCCCAACTTCTGAGTCACCTTGGGGTTTTTCCATCTCCATCCAGTTGTCTTGTTGGTTTTATCTCCAAAACATCTCTCTCCACCATCCCCTTTTTGCCACTCCCATAACCCCAGCCCTAGGCTCTCCTGGACTCTTCCAAGACCCTGGTAAGAGCCTTGACCCTGGACTCTCTGCCTCTGTTTGTTTCTACGACCCACCCTCTACGTGGCTGCCAAACGGTGCCAGAAGCGGAAGTCTGGGGTTATCACTATTCTCTTCCAGCAGTGTTGTGATTCCCCATCACCTCTAAGATCAAACACAAACTCTTTCCTTTGGCATTTAAAGCTCTTCCCTCTCTGGCTTCCCTTTCTCTCTTGAGGTCACCCCATCTCCTCCTTGATCCTTCCCTCCTCACGCTCTCTCACGGACCTCTCCCCAGATATTCTATCGATCCCCCAATCCTTTGGTTCCACTTTCTTGGCATCTCTCCAATACCCCGCTTTGCCCCTTCTGATGCTTCCCACCTCATCTCTTCATGCCAGGATTACTACAATGGCTGCTGGAGGGCTCTGCTTGCCCAGAGTCTCTCCTCACTCCGGTCCATCCTCTCTCAACTGTCAACCCGATTTTCCTGGGCCAAGCCCAGGTCTGGCCATGTCACCCCTTTCCATTCAGGATACTCCAATGGCTCCCTATTACGTTACAGATCAAATAGACAATCCTCTGGCTTTTAAAGTCCTTCATATCTTGCCTTGACCTACCTTCCCATTCTTCTTACACCTTACTGTCTTCCATCTGCTCTGCTTTGCTGTCACCTCCTTCCTGCATTTCCTAAGACAAGACCTTCCTTCTCCCAACTGGACATCTGCCCTAGCTTTCCCCTCCTGCCTGGACTTCTCTTCCTCACCTCTACCTCTTGGCCTTCCTGGTCTCCTTCAAGACTTAACTCAGATCCTACCTTCTGAAAAAGCCACTTCCCAGTTCTGTTAGTGCCTTTCCTCTGAAATCTTCCCTTTTCTAGAGTATGAGTCTAGTTGTTTGAGCTTCTCCGATCTCTGCATCTCCATGCTTGGCATAGTGCCTGGCACATAGTCCTTCTGCCTTCAGCCTGCCTTTTCCAAATGAGTACAAATTACTTCCCCCCTCACGTCCTAATTCTTTTTCTTCATGCATGACATTACAAAAGGCTAGCTAGGCGGTGTAGCAGATAGAGTGCCAGGTCTGGAATCAGGAAGATTCGTCTTTGTGAGTTCAAATCTACCCTCGACAAATTATACTTTAGGAAATAAGAATCAAGGGGGTATCTAGGTAGCTCAGTAGATAGCAAGCCAGGCCTGGAGGCTGGAGGTCCTGGGCTCAAATCTGACCTTGGCACTTCCTTGCTAAGTGACCCTGGCCAGGTCACTTAACCCCTGAGCTTGCCCTTACTGTTCTTCTGCCTTAGAAACACTACGCAGTATCAATTCTAAAATAGAAGGAAAGGATTGTTTTTTAAATAGGGTGGCAATAACCATAGGACCTACCTCTCAGGGGGCTGTGAATCAAATGAGATAAAATTTATAAAGGGCTGAGTAAACCTTAAAGTGCCATCAAAATGTTATTTATTTTAAACATTCAGTTTTAAAAAATCTGAGTTGCAAATTCTCTCCCTCTTTCCCCAACCATTAAGAAGGCAAGCGATATTGTCTGTGTGAAGTCATGCAAAACATATTTCCACTTAATGTTTTTTAAGGAGAAAATTAACATTCAGAAAGCAATCAGTCCTCACTGAGAGTGGGAGTTTATGCCTTTTCCCTCTGGAAAGTCCTGAGTCTCTGGTGACTGTTTTCTCCCTGGCTCCAGGCATGCATCTTGAACTTGCACCCAAACTTTCTGCTGCCTGAACCTGGCACTTCCTGTCTCCCTCTCATCCTGGCAGCCTGACTACTTTCCCTGAATCATGTTCTTGCATGCTGCCTTGCAGAAGCAACTTTAGACGGTTGAATTGCTTTCTTGGGCATTTTTAGCTGTGTTTTCCCAATTTCCCCTTTGATTTTTGTTGCACTCTTTTTCCCCTTTATTGTCAGGGTTCAGTCTTGTTGCAGTGCAGACCTATCACAAGGTTAGAGACTAACCTATGATTTCTCTGGCATTGGGAACTTCCTGGAAAAAGGAACTCCTACTGTTGCAGCTTGGGTCCTTGAAAAGTCAGATGACATGAGCAACATCAGTGTCTGAGGGACTGAGGGAAACTGAGGTGCTCCTGACTCTGAGGCCAGCTCTCTCTCACATATATCCCATAGCCCTATTTATATCTGTCTGTGTCTGTCTGTATCCATTTATCTATCTATCCATCTATCTGTCCATCTACCTATCTGTCCATCTATCCATCCATCCATCAATCCTTCTATCTGTCTATCTACCCACCCGTCCATCTATCTATCTATCTATCTATCTATCTATCTATCTATCTATCTATCTTTTCCATCTATCATTCCATCCATATATCCATTCATCTATCTATCCATCCATCCATCCATTTATCTGTCTGTCCATCCATCTATCTATCTATCTGTCTGTCTGTCTGTCTATCTGTCTGTCCGTCCATCCATCCATCTATCTATCTGTCTATCCATTAATTTATCTATCTGTCTGTCTGTCTATCTATCAATCATCTATCTCTCTATCTATCCATCTATCTATCTTCTATCTATCTATCTGTCTGTCTATCTATCTTCTATCTATCTATCTGTTTGTCTATCCATTCATTTATCTATCTATCTATCTATCTATCTATCTATCTATCTATCTATCTATCTGTCTGTCTGTCTGTCTCTTCCCTCTTTTATAGCATCTGGACACTATTTGGTGAGAAAGAGTTTAAGAATTGAGTTTGTTGTTGTTCTGTTGTGTCTGATTCTTCCTGACCCTTTGGGGGTTTTCTTAGCAGAGATACTGCAGTGATTTGCCATTTCTTTCTCCAGCTCCTTATAGATGAGGAATGGAGACAAACAGGGTTAAATGACTTGCCCAGGGTCATACAGTTAGTAAATGTCTGAGGCCATATTTGAACTTGGGTCTTACTAACTCCCCAAACAGCATGCTATCTACGCTGCCATCCAGCTCCCCGCAAAATGAGCAATTTTAAATTGCAGAAGAGGTGTAACTTTTACCTGTTATTGATACATAGTGGGCAGAAGGAGCCAGTTTCACAGGAGGAAAGGGAGGGTTCAATGCCCTGACACATGGTGCAGCTGAGAGCTTGCTTGCTGATCTTTAGCTAATCTGATAGGTCCATAGCAGGAAGCAGGCAAAAACTCTGGGACAGTCAACAGGAGCATAGAGACTTGGGTTCTGGCCCTTCCCATTTCCCATTCTCTATACACTCTAGAGCAAGTATTCCTACTTCAATCCAATCTCAGACATTTTCTAGCTAGGTGACCCTGGGCAAGTCACTTAAACCTATTTACCTCAGTTTCCTCATCTGGAAAAATGGGCTGGATAAGAAAATGGCAAACCACTCTAATATAATATAGAAAACTATATTATATAATAATAAAAATATAATACAGGAAACCCCAAATGGGGTCATGAAGAATTGGACATGACCAATCAACCAAAAAACAAGCAAAACCCCCAAACCAGCAAGACTGTGTTTTACTTTCCCTGCTAGTTTTTATTATCTTGCTTCCTTTTCTTGTTCCGATGCTTTTAATGTTCTCCTTCCTCATCTCTGGCTCCTGCTTTCCATGGCTTCCTTCCAGACTCGGCTCAGGTTCCACTTTCTGCTCCCACCTCTGCTGGTCCCCTTTAACGGCAGCGCCTCCTCTGACGTTATTTTGTAGCGTAGCTAAGCATTTTTCTGCATCTCTTTCTCTCTCCCTCAGTAGAAGGTAAACTCTTCAAGGGCAGGGGCTGGTCCTTTTGATCTTTGTATATGCTCAGCTCTCCTCCCAACGCTTGTAGACTGATTGAAGCTTGATAGAGCTTTTAAAAATGAAGGAATTTCAGGGTTCAAAAGTCCCTCAGAACTCTAAGCACAAATATCAATAATAGGGAAATCGGTCTTGATCAAGGACACATGTGAAACCCAGTGGAATTTCTTGTCGGCTACGGGAAGGGGTTGGGGGAAGGGAAAGAGCACGAATCTTGTAACCATGGAAAAATATTCTAAATTAACTCATCAAATAAATCCCCCCCCCAAAAAAAAAGTCCCTCCGAGCTCTCTAGTCCTCTCCACACTGGAACAACAAGCTCTTCCAGTCTAAGCTGTAAGACTCGGTAGTAAGGGAAACCCAAGGTCTCCCAAGGCAGCTCCTTCTCCCTTTGGACAGGTTTCTGCTGGGAAGTCTGTCATAAGCCTAAATCGGCCTCTGTTTCTCAATCAGGTAAAAGAACTGGAGATCAATCTGAGCTCAATTCAATACACAGCACTGGAGCCCGGCACCAAGTATGAGTTTCAAGCTCGCTGTCGACAGATGGGGAAGGGCCACGGGCAGGCGTGGAGCGAGCCCTTTTTCCACACCACCCCAGCAGCCGGTGAGCTCTTCTTTCCACTTAAAAACATAATAGCCCCCTTTAATACACGTGAAAACAATGTTCACCATCATTTTTAAAGTAAAGTTCTGAGTCCTCTCCCTCCATCTTTCTCTTTCACCCCTCCTCCCTCCCTCTCCTGGATGAAAAGCAATCGACAAACGTTCTACATGTGCAATCATGGATAGTGGTTTTCCATGTTAGTCTTCTTGGGGAAGAGTTCTCGAGCCACAAAAAAAGAGGGAGAAGAAAGTGCGATAGAGCCTGTTTGGTTCTGCATTTGGACTCCATCAGGTCTTCTGTCTGGGATCACCCTTGGCTGCTGTTGTTATGCACAATGTGCTTCTGGTGCCACTCCGTTCACTCTGCTTCCGTCCGTTTGTACTTCTGGCGCCACTTCGTTCACTCTGTGTCCATTTGTACTTCTGGTGCCACTCCGTTCACTCTGCGTCCGTCTGTTTGTACTTCTGGTGCCACTCTGTTCACTCTGCGTCCATTTGTACTTCTGGCGCTGCTCCGTTCACTCTGCGTCCGTCCCTTTGTACTTCTGGCACCACTCCATTCACTCTGCGTCCGTTTGTGCTTCTGGCGCCACTCTCTTCACTCTGCGTCCATCCGTTTGTACTTCTGGCGCCACTCCGTTCACTCTGCGTCCTTCCGTTTGTACTTCTGGTGCCGCTCTGTTCACTCTGTGTCCATTTGTACTTCTGGCGCCGCTCCGTTCACTCTGTGTCCTTCCGTTTGTACTTCTGGCGCCACTCCGTTCACTCTGTGTCTGTCCGTTTGTACTTCTGGCGCTGCTCCGTTTACTCTGCGTCCGTTTGTGCAAGGTTTCTCGGACTTTTCTGAAGCCGTCCTGCTTGTCATTTCTTATGGCAGGAAAGTATTCCATTATAACCACATGCCACAGCTGGCTCAGCCCTTCTCCAGTGATGGACAGCCCCTCAGTTTCCAATTCTTTACCACTGCAAAGAGCCAGCAGGTGAGCTCTAAAAGAGATTGAATTCAGCTTGTGTTCTCTGTGCTCTGTCCCTGTTTCTCTAGTAGGACCCATCACATGGTGGGTTTTTCACTCTTCACTTTCTGATAGATAATTATTGTCAGATTCTTTAAAGGTTCCTAACATGCCACAGGAGATAGAGCCTTGGACTTGGAATTGAGATAGTCTGGGGTCTGGAATCTTGCCTAAGATATTTAGTTGCTCTGTGACCCTAGACAAATCACTTAACCTCTCTTGGCCTCAGTTTCCTCATCTGCAAAATGGAGATAAACATTATAGAGCCAGGGTAAGGATCAAGTTAGATTACATATGAGAATTTATAAACCTTTAAGTACTATCTAAATAGCACATAGATCCAGAGTTAGATAGGATCTTTTTTTTTTTAACCCTCACCTTCTATCTTGGAATCAATAAGGACTAGGCAATGGGGGTCAAGTGACTTGCCCAAGGTTACACAGCTGGGAAGTGTCTGAGGCCAGATTTGAATCTAGGACCTCCCATCTCTAGACCTGGCTCTCCATCCACTGAGCTACCCAGCTGTCCCCTAGATATGATCTTAAAGATCACCTAGTTTAGCTTCATGATTTTACAGATGAATTCAGGTCCCTTGACTCCAAGATCAGCCATCATGATGAGCAGGAAAAAGCTTGAAGGCAGAAAGAAAGCTCCTATGAAATCAGTAATGCTTTAAATGAATTTGTGGTTTACTAATCCCAGCACCATCTCCATATATTTGAGGACAAAACCAAAAACGACCCTCTTTATTTTCTATCCCATTGATAAGATTAAGTTCTTTATTACACTGAACATTCTGCCTAGTTTTGAGAGCAAAAGGAAGACCCTAATCATCTGCTTAGTTCACTTATGGCTGCCTGGATGGCTCGGAATAATTCTGCTGCCCACCATGAGCAGGTGGATTGCCCCAATGAATGGTGGGTTCAACTGGATGGATAGAAATAGACAATGGCCTCTCTGGGCTCAGTTTCCTTTTTTTTCTTTTTCAGTGAGGGGGAAGGGCAGGGTGATCTCTAAAGACCTTCTCCACTCTACCATTCATTCTCTCATTCTAGTCTAAACCAAGAGGCTGTTTAGAGGAAAACAAGGATGGGTTGAAGTGTCTTGAGTGCCCTCTGCTGCCCACATCTTAGAAAAGCACTGCTGGAGACAGGATGGAGGAGCTGGTTCTTTAGGCTGGAGTTGACTCAGTGGGACATGGCATCTCCCACCTCCGTGCCCTTTCCCAATGGCTCCCTCTCAGAGCCCCTCCATTCCTTCAGGGTCACCTGGTGCCAGAGCTCTTTCCGTTCCCCTGGGCTTGCACTATTTCCTCCCTTTGAAATTATCTTAAAGGGGGAATTTCCCATGGACTCATCTGTTTGTGCCGTTTCGCCCAGTGGACTGGGAGCTTCTCGAGGGCAGAGTTTGAAGCCCGTGTCTGCCCTCAGGATGCTGTTGGATTCGATTATGGCCCCTCTGCTTCCATGACTTACACAGGAAGTGCTCCCTGCTAACGGCCCTTCTTCAGGCCTGTCCTGGCCCCGCTTTTTGGACCAGATGCCCTTAAATCAAGAAAATGTACATTAAAAAAGTTGCCCCCCCCATACAGGAACGTTCACCTGCATATACTCGGGAGGGTTTTCCTTACAGAGCTCCCTTTGATTGTGAAACACCCCAAATCTCCAGTTCAAAAGGAGGATTTAAGAGTGATACTGAAATGTGTACTGACTAGTAGATAGTACATCCCGGGACAGGCTTCATTTGAAACCATTCAAATGATAAGCGATAGAAATAGAACAAGTGCAAGACACTAATAAGCGATAAAACAGTCCTTATTTTGTTCATTTGATCCTAGTGCGCAGAGAGCTTGGCACCTAGTTACTGGTTTGGTTTGACGCAAAGAGGTGAATTTTTTTAATCCTCACCTTCCATCTTAGAATTAATACTATGTGTTGGTTCCAAGGCAGAAGAGTGGTCAGGGCTAGGCAATGGAGGTCAAGTGACTTGCCCAGGGGCACACAACTAGGAAATGTCAGAAGTCACATTTGAACTCAGGACCTCTCAGAGCTGGGCCTGGCTCTCAATTACTGAGCCATCTCTCTGTCCCCTGGTGAATCTCTTTTTAAGATTTTAGATACTTTTAACATAGAAGAATACCCAATATAATATTCAAGTCATCGGTCATAAATTAGTGACCAACACAGCCTTCTGGGTTTTCTGTGTGCAGAAACAGCAAGTGACATCTGTGACTGCAAGTCAGCTAAATGCTTTCAGTCTAAATCAATCCCTGCCTCATTCTTTACATGGTTCTGATTAATTGGACCTTAACTTCCTTTCTCTTAAATGTGATCGTGAAAAATGTGGGTTTCAAGACTGTGAGTTGCCAAAACAGTAAAGATAATTTTTAGCGTCTTGATTTTATATCAAAAATAAGTGGTTGCCATGGAAAAAATTCCCAAATATGAAAATACCCAAGTCAGCTGGGTTTTATGGAGATTTTAATTAATACAAATGAAAGAATTAAGGGAAGGGAGAGAGACAGAGTAAGAGGAAATAGTAGGAAAAGACCTAGGCCTAATGGCCTAAGCCTTAAGAGAGACTAGTCAGTCTTTTATCACTCACCACAAGCTTTTGTCCCAAGCAAACCTCCAACTAAATTCAGAGAAACAGCTCCTTTTAAAGAGAATTTTCTCTTATGTCACCTCCCCTAAATTTTCACATCTACCAATCACAGTAGATGTTTTCCCAGGACTGCCCATTCTTAGTTCTCACCCCTCTAAAGAGTTCTCACCTCTGGGTAGATGATATCTTCTGAGTACTTCACACCTCTTTTGTTAAGCTTGCCCTTTTGCTTGACCTTTTAGTGATTAATTTAACCTTTATAGGTACTTAGCACCCTTTTGTATTAGATCTGAAAATAGATCTAGCTTAAGGTTCTAGCTTTACTATAAGTATGAGTTGGGGACTTTCATTGTTCAATCAGGAGTTTACAACTTCATCTTCCCCTAAAGTATACCTAAGTATGGGTGGAGTAATGTAAAGTTCTCAATACATTCCTGACCAAGTACCTCCATTGTAGAAAATGGGGAATAGCTTAATCAAATCTTCTGAAGTAGAGAAATTTTAAGATTCACATAAACCCTCACCTTCCATCTTGGAATCAATGCTGTGTATTGTCAAGTCAGAAGAGTGGTAAGGGTTAGGTGATGGGGGTCAAGTGGCTTGCCCAGAGTCACACAGCTGGGAAGTGTCTGAATTCACATTTGAACCCAGTGCCTGATAGTTTCCAGGTCTGGCTCTCAGTCCAACTGCTCCACCCTTCATTTCTTTCAGTTATATTTTTGTATGATCCCAGCATCACACATGCTGGGGGGGACCTCTGGGTTCAGCTAGCTGAGCTCCTGCAGTTTACAGACAAGGAAGTGAAGCGGCTCCCTGGAGGTCAGTCACACTGATGGCACCAAACAGAACCAGCCCAGAATTCGAATCCAGGGGAGCAGCCTCCAAACCCAGCCTCCTCTCTACTGTGCCAGGTTAAGTTCTCAATGAACAAGCAGTTCAGTACAGCTAGACCTTGCAGTGAGGGAGGGAAATAAAGTGCCGGACAGAAGAACCGATATGGACCTCGGAGCAAAGAGCCAGTGCAGGGGTAAAGAAGGGGCTGTTCCTGAAGGCAACGGAGAGCAGCTACCAGTAGGGAGCAGCATGAGGGTAGCACTCCCCGCCTGTCCCCAGCTCTGGCAAGCAATGGGAAGATCCTCTTGTGCCGGGTAGGCTGGGGGCACAGCCCACTGGATCCATCTCTCACTTAGGAGGAGGGTCTTTTTTCCTTTCTTCTTCTTGTTCCTTCCCCTCCTCCTCCCCTCCCCTCCCCTCCCCTCCTCTTCCTTTCCTTTCTCTCTCTACCCCCTCTCTCTGTCTGTCTCTGTCTCTGTCTCTGTGTCTCTCTGTGTCTCTATCTCTCTGTCTCTCTCTCTCTGTCTTTGTCTCCCCCCCTCTCCCTCCCTCTCCCTCTCCCTCTCCTCCCTCTCCCTCTCCCTCTCCCTCTCCTTCTCCTTCTCCTTCTCCCTCTGCCTCTCCCTCTCCTTCTCCCTCTCCCTCTCCCTCTCCCTCTCCCTCTCCCTCTCCTTCTCCCTCTCCCTCTCACACATGCTGCGTCCTGTCCTGGTTCTCCTGCCCTTTCTGTCTCTGCCCTAGCACCAGCAATTCAAAGCAGCTGCTGCAGGGTGGAGGCCCCTGGCAGGTTTGCTCCCAAAGGGCTGCAGTGATGCTGCCTGGGTGTCATGGCCCTGGCACCTGGAGAAGGTGGAGAGGAGGTGGTTCCTTGTGTTCTCCTCTAGTTTCTTAACGATATTGAAAACATCTGTCTGCAGATTGTGCTATGACATATAAGACTGGATTTTGTGATTACGGCACAGAAAAGTTGGTGATTTTTCTGGATTTCATTTATAATGCACTTTTTTTAGTTTCTAATCTACTATTTTTTTTTCATATCGTCTTTCTTCCTTTTAGCCTGTGCTAACTTCTTTTCTTGCCTCGTTGTCACTTACTAGTGAGCACAGACATCCTTGCTTTACGCCGATCTTATTGGAAAGCTCTCTAGTTTTTTCCCCCCATTACACACAATTCCAAATCCTGTTTGCTTGTTTTTTAATTTGACAACATTTATCATATTAAGGAAAGGCAGCTGGGTGGTAGAGTGGATAGTGTTAGACCTGATGCTGAGAAGACTTATAGGCTAATCGAGGATGCTGCTGTGTGATCTTGGGCCAATCACTTAACTTCTATTTCATTTTCCTCATCTATTCAAATGAAGATCATAATAGCACCCACTTCCAGGATTGTTGTAAGGATAAAAGTAGATAACAGGGAGGGAAGTTTCCTAGCAAGCACTCAATGAGTTAGGGGCAGCTCATACAGTGGAATGCTAACTGGCTTTTGGAATTGGAGGGTCTGGGAGCGGATTCTGCCTCGGATACTTCCAAGCACCATGAACCTACCTGGTCCTCAGTTTCCTCCTGAGTAAAACCAAGGGGCAGAGCTGGAGAATCTCCAAGGCTCCTACGAGTTCTCAATCTATTATCATAGAAAGACAGATGGAAACGAGGCTAAAGGCATTCGAATTCTGCAGTTTCTGATATCTGCCGAGAAGGCTTTCATCTCATCTCTGGGCTAATGGAGGAAATACTTGGGTTTATTATCCCTTTAATGAGAAGTCAGAGGCTGGGAGGGAGGAGCTGGCAAATTTACAGGAACTCATTAAGCTGCCTGTTTCCCAGGTGAAAGTCTGGTTGCTACTTGCTGGAGCAAAGGTTCCCACAGTCGGTGTTAATGATGGCTCAGTCAGCAAGGATTTTTTCCAGGGTTTTTCCCCCAACACAGCTCAAGATCAGGACAAGTATGAGCAGATTAGACTGTTGTTCAGTCATTTTCAGTTGTGGTCCACTCTTTGTGGCCCCATTTGGCCTTATCTTGGAAGATATACCGGAGCAGTTTGCCATTTCCTTCTCCAACTTATTTTACAGATGAGGAAACTGAGGCAGATAGAGGTTAAGTGACTTGCCCAGGGTCTCATAGCTAGTAAGTGTCTGAGACAGGATATAAACGTAATCCTTACTTGAGGTGTAGAGGATCACCTAGGTAGGTGCCTTTGCTTAAACCAAATGTTAGAGGAGAGTTGACTTTCTAAGCATCAAGGAAAAGGAATGATTATTATTATCACATTTCAATATTATTATTTTATAATTATTTAATTCAGAGAACAGCTACATTTGTATGCAACAGAGAAATATGTTTTTTTAAAAAGGCTGGAAAAGTAGAGGGGAGCCAGATTTCTGGGGGTTCTAAACTCCAATATTAGAAGTACCTCGGAGTATGGTATGGTGGAGAGTACTGAATTAAAATCTTAGCCCTGTCTCTTATTAATTGTGTGACCTTGGGCAAGTCCCTTACACTCTGCCTGCCTCAGGTTCCTCATCAATAAAATAAAGGAGTTGAACTCTGGTCCAGGCGCCTTCCAGAACTAAATCGATGATCCTTGGCTTTTAATGCTTACTTCACTGTGAAGTAAACACATGTGTTCTCTTCAAGATTATCTCAAAACTCTAATTCGGACTTTTCTTGGGACGCTTTGGTTGTTTTTTAAAGGCACGTCTGAGAGGGTGAGATACACGAGCCTCTTCTTATCATCACACATTTTGCAAGAGTTGCCGTTGGTTCAGAACTTTTCTGAGACAAGAAAAGCAGCTCGTGTCCCAGTCTCAAAGCCCTATCAAACAAATGTTCTCCATGTGCCAGAACAGGCTCTACTCAGAGTTTCCATTATCCTCACAGATATTGAACGCTTGGAAACCTTTTCTAACACTATCCCTGGCCATGGGTTTTCCCAATGAAGGAGCTTCCAGAAGCTTGGGGAAAGGAGGAGGACCAATTCATGACGTGGACGCGCTCCTATTGCCCACCCCTGTCCCTGGTGCAACTTTCAAAGTTCTCCCTGCACTTAATGCACATCGTCTCATTGTAGCCTCCAGGCAACCTTGGGAGAGAGGCTCTGTCAGTGTGATCATCCCCTTTTACAGATGAAGAGAGCCACCACCCTCATACGGCAACTCAATAGGCTGGCCACATTGTTCAAATGCACCTAAAAGACTTTTGTGGAGAGTCTACAGGAGGAAAGTGCTCACACGGAGGTCAGAAGTGGGGCAAGGACACTCTCGAGGTCTCTCCAAAGACCTTTGGCATCAATTATGAGGCATGGGAGACTGCCATGGGACTGTCCAGCATGGTGTGCCCACATCAAAGAAGGTTCCATGCTCTGGAAGCAAAGCAGGATTGTGGGAGCTCAAACAAGATGTGGGATGTGCAAATTCAGAGACATCTTCATCCCAGACATTCCTGCAGCCTATTTGTGCCCGCCCTATGAAAGAGCCTTCTGAGCTGGTATTGGTCTGGTCAGCCACAGGGGAACACGCTATACGTGGATCCCAACATCGTGATGTCATTTTGTCTTCCTCAAGTACAATAACCAACCAATGGGTCAGTCCTTGTCACCTTGTTAACTCTCGTCCAGATAATAGTGCCTACTTGGCCCCCGCCATGCCTACCGCCTGTTCTGCCCTCTATCCACCTCCCCTTTGGAGATCCCCAAAGCATAAGTTTATTCACAACACTTTCTTGTTCAAGAAGTTTCAGGGGCTTCCTCTTGCCTCTTCGATAAAATACGAGCTTTCATGTTGGAGGACCCTTCACAGTCTGGCGCCAAACTGTCTTGCCATAACGATTATGCATTAGAGGTATTTTTCTTCCCTGCCTACATGTGACCCCTTGAGGGTCCAAATTATTTTGCTTTTGTCTTTCTATACCCAGCATCTTCCATATATAGATATGTTTGTAAAATCGTATGAAAGAGAAGTGCTAGTTATTACTATTACTATTACTATTACTATTACTATTACTATTACTATTACTATTATTATTATATACACACGTATACTTTTTTGTCTAAGTGACGTTGCTCTTTAGGGATTCACCCGTATTGGAGGCAGCCAATGTTTGGCCAAAGGGCTATGAAAATACCATCATTTCCTTGCCTTCAAATATGCTCCTCCTTCATTCCCTCAGTGCACAAACTCTTGTTAAGCCCCTACCATGTGCAGACTCTGAGGAAACAAATACAAATCAGAAGCAATCTCTGTTCTCAAGAGGCTTGCATTTGAACAAAAGTGAGACCCCACAGATAATAGGCAAAATAAATGGAGATGGAGTAAAGGTAAATTCCTCTAAGGCATTAGGGGTTTTATAGGATAGGCTAGAGAAGGAGGGAGGGAGGGAGAACACCATTTATTTTTTTTGTCTTAGAATCAATACTGTGTACTGATTCTCAGGCAGGAGAGTGGTCAGGGCTAGGCAATTAGGGTTAAGTGACTTGCCCAGGGTCATACAACTTGGGAGTATCTGAGGTCAGATTTGAACCCAAGACCTCTCATCTCTGGCCCTGGCTCTCAATACTCTGAGCTACCCAGCTGCCCCCAATAGCGCCATTTAGAGAGGGCAGGAATGACTTCTTGTAGAAGGTGGGGCTGTTCTCCTTCTGATTACTATTTGGGGGGTGGGAGGGAGGGTAGGCCCTACCATTTGCTCAGATCTCCCGTGTTCTAAACCCCGGGGTTATCTCTATATGTTTCCCTTCCCCTCCCATCCAGATGGCACTCCGTTGCTGAGCTGTTGATTTTGTAATGTTCCTAGATTTACTGCTAACATTAACCTTGGGGTTATCTAACCCAACTTCCTCTTCGAGGGAGGAAGCTGAGGTCCAGTGAAGGGGCCAATCTCCATGGGACTCCTTGCTCTTATTCCTTCTTCTCCTGCTGCCTCTACCCTACTAGAGTTGACTGAGTTTTTGGCAATAGCCTCGAAACTGTTGCTTTGTCTTCCTGCCCTTCCTCCTTTAATCCATTCTTTCCCGCCATGGCAGACTCATCTTCCTCATGCCCAGATCTCGTTCAAGCTCCAAACCCTTCAGAGGCTTTCTATGGTCTGCCAAGCTAAGTTCGAATTGTTTTGTCTGGCATTTGAGGACAAATGTCTACAATCTATTGCTACTCTCCAGCTTCCCTCTGCATACTTTATATCTTTTTATTTTTTTAAATCCTCATCTTCCATCTTAAAATCCATTCTGGGTACTGCTTCCAAGGTAAAAGAGTAGTAAGAGCAAGGCAATTGGGGTTGAGTGACTTGCCCAGGGTCACACAGCTAGAAGAGGTCTGAGGCCAAATTTGGACTCAGGACACCTGACTTAGCCTGGTTCTCTCTCCACTGAGCCACCTAGCTGCCCTGCACCCGTAATCCAGCCTGTTTTGCTCTCCTGCCTTTGTTCTTTGGTTCTCACTCTTCCCTGTCTCTCAAATGATTTGTCTCCCTTTCTTGGAGAGGGAGAGATATATAGTATATAGAGATATACCTATGTAGAATGCATATTAAAGGGAGTGTAGACACACATATATGTGTATGTATGTATTCTCATGCATATGTCTGTGTATGACCTTGTTTTCTCCCCCATTAAAAATGTAAGCTCTTTCAGGGCAAGGACCTTTGCCGGATTTTTTTTGGCTAGGACTTGGCACAATGCCTGACCCATAGTAAATATTTAAGTCCTCACTATCCTTGAATCCCTAATTCAAATGTCGCCTTTCCCCTGAAATCTTCCTGGAGCCCCTTGTGAAGAATGCCCTTTCCCTCTCACGCCCCATCTTTGCATTTCTCTCATACAATTATTTTGTATCCGCCATATTCCCTGCCCATGACGACAATAAGCCAATTAAAAGGCATTTGAAGTGCCTACTATGTGCCAGGCACTGTGCTATACATTGATGATCCAAAGAAAGGAAAAGCCATGCTTCCTGTCTTCAAGGAGGTCCTAGTCTCATGGGGGAAACCAGAGAACCCTAAATCAGTCTATTCCTAATGCGGAGAGTTGAAGGAAGTCACCCTGGAGAGACGAGCTCCCAGAAGGCACTAGAGGGTCCAGACCTGGGTGTTTAGCCCACTGGCCATCTCCAAAGAATTCATCAGCTGGAGGCAACCCCCTGGGGTCGTCCTTGACCCCAAGCAGCTCATCTCTTGCTGAGCCCAACCTCAAAGCTATCCCAGCATTTGCCTCATGCACACTCGAGATAGCCCGGCGCCTGGCTCATGGTAAGTGATTAATAAATGCTTGTTGACTACCTGGTAGAGCCTCCCAGATCTTCTGCTTAATTGGCCTGGCCTTTGAGCACCCGGAGTCCCCTGGATGCCATGGGGAGCCACCAGAGGACTCTGGAAGGGGGGCCCAATGCTGAGATCACAAAACGTCCTGCAGCATCCAGCGACGCCGATTTTACAGCACCTTGTTTGAATGCCTCGCGCAGTATACAGTGGGTGATTAATAGAGACTCTGCAATTTAATTAAATGTGAAAAAGCAGAGGGATGTCGGCCTCATGTTCTGTGTTGTGGTTTGCATGTTTTTGACTTCCGAACAAAATTAGAGAGACCTCAGCGACCAGGCAGCCCAGCCTCCTCCTTTTCAAGATAAGAAGACTGAAGCCCAGGGCTTGGAGGGACCTTTCGAGGGTCTCCAGGAAGTCACAAAATGAGATGGCGCATATAAAGCGCATTGTAAACCTTCAAATGCAATTTAAAGTACGATGGGATTATTATCTGCTGCAAGAAGCACAAGCCCGGATCAGCATTGTTTTGAAATTGGCTATCTAGGTCATCGGAGCAACTTCTTTTACTTCCCTAAGCCTCAGTTCTCTCATCTGTAAACTGGTGAGGCTGTGAATCCTGGACCACTAAATTCTCTGCCTCAGTTTCCTCAACTGTAAAATATTAATAACAACAGCACCTGCCTCCCAGGGATGCTGTGGAGCTCAAATGAGACGATGTAGTGAAGTGCTTAGCACTATGCCTGGCACCTCGCAGGGACTTAGTAAGATGCTTGTTCCCTTCCCTTCCTGAAGAAATGAAGACCAAAACCACCCAGATGACAAAAGGGAGGTGAATGGCAGGTATGGGCCGGCTATAACACGGCATAAAGAAGGAATGATGAAGAAAAATAGAATATTTTAACTAAAGAAGTCTATGTGTCGAAAAAGATGGATGAAAGGAATAAATAGTAGACAGCTCATGCATACTTGACAAGTCACATCCCTCTGGTGGTTCCTTTCAGTTTTTCTTGTTTACATTTAACTTGACCCTAGGGGTTTGCCTCAGTTTCCTCATCTGTAAAATGAGGATCGTAACAGCACCTTCCTCTCTCCCAGGTTTGGTGAGAGGATCATATGAGATGATCATTGTAAAGCACTTTATAACCTGGAAGAGCTAAATATTATCATTAATTACTATGATGATGCCACTGAGATCTCTAGATCAAGAGAAAGTGAGGAGGGTTCCCAGTGTGTTGGGTGAACAACATCTGGTGAACTTAGGATCATCAAGTTAGAGCTGGAAGGGCCCAGTGAGCCCAACTACCTCACTGTACAGATGAAGAAACTAAGTCAAACGGGGCTGAGTGACTTAAGTGCTATCGACAGCTAGTCTGCGTCTGAGGCTGGATTGGAACTCCAAGCCCTGCACCTCATCGTGCAGGCGAGGCAAGGTGGATGGGTTGCTCCCTGTGTTGTAGGAAGGACTGGCATATGAGTAAGGTCATGGAGCCACTGAAATGCTAGGATATGGGAAGCTTTGTGTGCTTCATTAGCATCCTTGAAGGCAGGAGCTTTTAGGATGCTGCAGAAATAGGCATTATTAAAGCCAATTTGTCAGGTGAAGAAGAGAAGTCCGGCACCGCAGAGAGCCTGTTTGCTGTGGGCAGAGACTTTCCTGTCTTGGTTTTCTTCTTAGGAGACTGTGGTCTGAACCACTTCTGCCCAGTTGGAGCCATCTTTCTCAGGGGTCAAGAAGTCCTCCGGATGCCCGAGCTCAGAAGGCACAGGAGGAGCAAGAACTGTCTGCAGCTGGGGCCGATTTCTCCCCAGGAAAGGAGGAAACTCGCCCACAACCAGAGCTGTCCCAGAGTAGAGAGAGGGAGTTGGCTCTGCCCTTCTAGATTCCCTCTCTCTCTCCATGGAGGGCTTCAGGCAAAGGTGCGGCTTGTCGAAGGGATGGATGGATCCTCTGGAAGGAACAGGGCAGGCTGTGTGGCTTCTAAGCTCCTGCCAGCTCTGCGATTCTGTGATTACGTAATGCCAACAGAGAAAGAAGAAGTTTCCTGAGTCAGAACCGACTCATTGTGGTCAAAACTGGAGTTTCGTTCACTTCTAATTGACTGACAGAAAAGTCATTCTCCCTTGCAGGAAAAAGTGAGTGAAACCTACAACTTTCATGCTCAGTGACTGATTTCAGGCTCTCAGAAACTGCTTGTGCGCCTGGTGGTGAGCACAGGAGGAGCTGTGGAAATGCCGCCAAGGCATGAAAGATGGTGCCCCTCCGAGAAAAGCTAACTGATTGGAGAGGGAAGGGATGAGGAAGGGCGGAGACAAAGGGCGATGCTTAAAGCACCCCTGGGGAAGCGGGACTGACTGGCTCGCCAATAGCATCACAGATTTAACATCCAATCCAAGTGAGGTTGGCACAGCACTAAGCCCATGGCATATCAATAGGCAAAAGACATTTCCTGCCTTCATGGAGCCCACAGTCTAAAGAGGGAGACCACGTGCAAAGACCTATGTACAAACTCTATATAAACTGGAATGAATCATCAGAGGGAGGGCACTTGCATTAAAAGGGGTTGGCAAAGGCTTCCTGGAGAAGGCAGGATTTGAGCTGGGGCTTGATGGAAGCCAGGAGGCAGCTAATGAGGAGCAAGAGAATTCTGGGTACGAGGGAGAGCCAGATGAGAATGCCCAGAGCCCAGAGATGGAGAATCTTGTTTGAGAAACATCCAGAAAATGGGACTTCCTGGGAGATTAAAGGGAAGGAAGCCTGGAAAAGTGGGAGGGGGATGGGAGATGGAGGTGAAGCATGTGTTTAGGATAAACTCTTCAGGAGACTGGGAGAGATGGCAGATATTGTGGGTCTATGGAGAGAGGGCTGAATTCAGAAGCAGAAAACTGGCATTCAAACACTACCTCTTCTGGGGACTAGCTTGGGAACCTGGGCCAAGGACAGTAGACCTCCTTCAGTCTTTGCAGCAGTTGGGGTAGATAATCAATCCGTAAGGCCCTTCCTGGTCCTAGGATGCAGCCTCACAGTCCTCCATGTCGAGGAGTCCCTGGCTGCCTTTGAAGGGACTCCGTCACCACACATGAACCTTCCTGACTTCATTAGAACATGTCTGTGTTCTCTCTCTTGAAATTCCAACTATCTCTTCCACCCCCACCACCACCACCACCAATCTGGAAAATCCAGGTAACTTTTTTTGGCCCTCCCTTTGGACCAGAGAAACCTGATTTTTTCCTCTTTTACAAGGTGATGACAGCACTTTGTTGTAAAATCTGGGTTAAGCTATAGGAAGGTCAATGGGCTTATATCTCTGTATTTCTAGTCCTCTTCTGGCTTTTGCAACCTTTTCACAAACTTTAACTTTAGAACTTGTATTTATATATGTAAATTTTTGACATATTTTACATGTGACATATTTATATGAACATGTATGACATATATAAATTTATATATAAACCTTCCTCCTTATATATAAAATATATTTTATATATAACATTTATATATAAACATGTATGATATATATGTTTATATATAAATGGGGTATATGGGGTGCTCAGGGAGGGGTAGTATCTCTGGAATAGAGGGCTTGTTGTGCCCTTTTAGGGCAGCTCTCCAGCCTCTGACCCTCACCTGACACCCAGCTCTCATTTGTGACTCCCAGTAGCTGCTAGCATGCGGCAGCGGCCACACCCTGGGCAACGACGGGCCGGCTAAACCTTGTGAGGGTAGCCATCGGGTCGTCGACCCCTGGTGAACCAGGGCTTTGCTCACCCAGCATGTGAAGAGTGTTTCGGCGGAAGAGGAAGAAACCAATAAGAAGGTTCAACGGCTGAGATGGCAATGCAGCAAGGCACTGTGGAGTGCTCAGGGCGTGCTGGAGCACAAAGGACAACACGGCCATCCAATGCAGCTGAGGAAGTCTCCAGGTGTAACGACTTTTCGTGCCACTGAACCCAGGCTTCCAACGCCGAGAGAGTGGGACTGTCTCTGTGCATCGGCTTTTCCACTTAAATCTTCATGCACAAAGACAATCGTCATCCTCGGTTACCGAGAGACTACTACTATATATAAATATTTATATATAAACCTTCCTTCCTCCTTATATATATTTATATTTTTATATATATGACATTTATACATATAAACTTACATTTAACTTCAGAGAGAAATGGGGATTGTGAATGGTACTAAAAGCCAAACTCTGCTGATAATGTCCAAAACTATACACACATTTCTGGAGCTTCTAAGCTTTTTCTGTGCCATCTGCTGGCCTTGGCATGTCATTCCTGGCTCTTGCATGAGTCCCCCCAGTTCCCTTTCTCCTGCCCACCTGCAGTATTTGGAAAGTCCTGCTGGGAGGGGATGGCTGCCCCTTTATTTTGTGCTAAATGACTGCTGACTATGTTCTTCTTGTGCTGGGCACCTGGGATTTCAGGGGGCTGGGAATTCCCCGGGAAGCAAGCAGTCCTCCAGACCAAAGCCGACCGATACCTTCTTTTCTTCTTAGGCTTGTCTGAGGCCCCAGAGAGGTCAGTGACTTTCTAGGGTCACACAGCCAGGATTAATAGGTGCAGGTCTTGAACCCAGGACTTGACTCTGCCGAGGCCAGCTTTCTCTCTTTGTCCCTGTGTCTTGTCTATCCTTTGTATGGATGCGCCATATCTCTTTCTGCCCATCCTGACCCTCCACCCAGGTGGAATGGAAACTCCAGACAGCTCCCTCCTCTCAGAAGTGAGGAGCTTAGATTAGCTGCAGCTCAGCACCCCCTTCCTGCTCTGCCTGCTCTGCCCCTCGCATGTCTGAATCCTGGCTGGGGTGTGCAGCGTCCACCAGGGGGCAGCAAACCATGGCAGATCCAGGGAGCGTGCGCCCATCTCTTCCCAGCTCTGCCTGGGATTAGTCCTGGGGATGCTTTTGTAAAATTATCCTTTCCTCGTTGGGCATCTCTTACAATCAATGGAATGGATTTGGCCTTTTTGGAAAAGTTGGGCCAAATGAGCTAAGAAGGAGCCTTGATTCTGGGCAAACCCAATTAGCATGTAAAGAGCCTTTGGATGCCAATTAAGAAAAATCATTTTGAACTTTATGCTCAAGGTTGGGCAGGAGAGACCAACAGCTTCTGTCTCCCTACGGTCCACGAACACCTTCCCTCATTCCCTCCCACTGTCCTGCCTTCCTTCCTTCCCTCTTTCCTTCCTTCCTTCCTTCCTTCCTTCCTTCCTTCCTTCTTTCCTTCTTTCCTTCCCTCCCTCTTTTCCTCCTTTCCTTCCCTCCCTCTTTTCCTCTTTCCTTCCCTTTTTTCTCCTTCCTTCCTTCTTTCCTTCCTTCCTTCTTTCCTTCCTTCCTTCCTTCCTTCCCTCCCTCTTTTCCTCCTTCCTTCCTTCCCTCTTTTCCTCTTTCCTTCCCTCTTTTCCTCCTTCCTTCCCTCCCTCTTTTCCTCCTTCCTTCCTTCCCTCTTTTCCTCTTTCCTTCCCTCTTTTCCTCCTTCCTTCCCTCCCTCTTTTCCTCCTTCCTTCCTTCCCTCTTTTCCTCTTTCCTTCCCTCTTTTCCTCCTTCCTTCCTTTCCTCTTTTCCTCTTTCCTTCCCTCCTACTTTCTTCACACTAATCCTGCCAGATAGATAGATCCAAGATCATTACTCTGTTTTGCTGATGAGGAAACTGAGGCACAAAGAACTTAAGTGACTCCCCCAGGTTACAGAGGTAAGTGTCTGAGGCTCTCTCTTCCCTGACCATGATCATGATCTCTAATCACTGACATCCTCCGAAATGGAGCCTTTCCACCTTGGGCTGGGCTGGTCTACCCCTTGCTTAAGTTCCCTGCTGGACTGACGGCTCCCTTTGATACTCAGTGTGCCCAAAGTGTTCGTGCAATGTTAAACTTTGACAGCTGTTAACATGAAGAGCAACCAAAGCTTTAAAGGCTTCGGGGACCCCCTGTAGAGGCCTAGCAGGGTCTGACATTTTCAGCCAGTTCCGAGCCGTCTCCTGGGTAGCACCATCTGTCTCCATCTAACATTCAAAGGTCTTTACTGCGCTCTGGCTGATTAGGGATTTGTCGCACATCTCGTTTGCACTGTTGCTTGGCTGGCTCTGAGTGGGGCATGGGAGGCTGCTGGGACAGACCCCCCCTCACCGCCGATGTGTCCCCTTATTAGACTGCAAACATCCCATGTGCTTGTCTCTGCATCTCGAATGCTTAGCCTGGTGCCTGGCACAAAGCAGGCCCTAAAGAAATATTTGTTGCTTCACTTATAATTGCCATTTAAAGAGCATTTTAGAATGTACAAATCACTGAACAACCCTGCTCTTGTTGGAGCTTCCCAATCTCAGTGGGGAGGCGGGGAGGCGCCCCACCCATTATTAGCCATTTCTGCTTTGTTTTTATATTTTTTCCTTATTTTATTCCAGTAACAAATGTACACACACGTTTTCCAAATGTACATGATTCACGTCCTCTCCCTCCCCCTTCCCAGCGCTGAGAAGCACTTCCCCTGGGCCATCCATGTATAATATGGCGCCCGTGTCACGGCCAGCGTGTGCATGGCCTCCCGGCCTCCCGCCGTATTGTCCATTTAAGCCCAACCCAAGTCCTGGACTCACATAGACGAGCGTGAGATGGAGATGGCTGGTGGCTTTCTCTTGGCGTTCTTGCAAGGATTCGCTGTGACAGGTGTTACAGAGAATGAGCTTCCCTCACGGGCTTTTTGAGCCGTGAGCCATGGCAGGGAGCCCCTCCGTAGGGCCGCTTTCTCCATCGCGGTTTGGATATGTGGGGAGTTGGCGGAAGAAATTAAACGGGAACTTGGGGCGAGTTTAGCAGAAGCCACAAATGGCCCGCAAAGGCCAGCAGATGAGGCAGGGAGAGTCGGGTACCTTTTACATGCATATGAGGCTGTAAACAGCCATAAGAGAAAAGCGGAAAGTCCGACTTCTCGGCCCCAACAAGGGGAAGGACCCACCAAGAATGGGAGACGGAAGGACGTCCCTCCACTGGAGCACGGCCGAGCCAACGGTGGCACGTGCTGGGGGCGGAGTAAGTACAGCTGTCACGCGGTCAGGAGTGATGAACGGGAAGACCTCCACGAACGGATGCAGCGTGAACAAGCAGAACCAGGAGATCCCAGTACCGCAGGACTGTGGAACGGGCCATCGGGGTGGAGTTAGCTGCTCTCAGAGGTCCGGGCCCCTTCTGAAGGACGTGGGACAAGGACTGCTGGACTCAGATGCAGGTGAAAGAAGAGGCTTTTAGTTGGGGATTTGGGTTGGGGGAGAGTTTTTCCTACAACAATGGAAGCATGGTGTGTGTGATATACACGTCTAATCTAGATCGAATTGCTCACCTTCTCCAGGGGGAGGGAAGGAGACAATTTAGGTCACATAACTGCAGAAAACATTTGTAGACATGGTTGCTGCACGTAAACGAAATCTCGGGGAAATTGCGGTGGAGCGCGATGGGGCTGGCAATGCCTCGGAATGTCCCATGACTTACGAAGGCACGTGATTCCGAAAGGCCAGGAAAGAATTCAAGCAAAGTCAAATTTCCAGCAATCAATTTGGAACGAAGAAATATGTTTCCGTTCTAGGTAGGAAAGTCAGATTAACGAGGGGATTGTCTTTATTTATTTATTTATTTGCAGCAGCAGGAAAGAGCCTTTCAGTCCTGCTTTGTTGGTGCTCTTAGCAAAATGCTCTCTCTGCCATGTTCTGGAAGCCATTCCGCAGAGACCTGTACCCGATTAAACTGTTCCCAAAGACATTCCACTGGGATTGAACAAAGCCGTTTCTCAGAAATCTCCGAGCCCCGTTATAGCAGAACTCCGGCTGGGGAGACAACAGGGTGTAGACTTCATGGGAACTCTGTGCCGCTCCTACACATAGCTCCAATGCATGATGTTTTCATGTCTTTAAGTGTGATTTCTTAAAAAGGGATCATTTGAACACAGAGCAATTCAAAACATCAGGAATACCGAGTGATTAGGGTTGAGGATCACAGATTTAGCGTTAGAAGGAACCTCAGAGATCTTCTAGTATACATTCTCTCGTTACAGATGAGCAAGTTGAAATGTGGGACAATTAAGTGACTTACCAAAGGTCACACAGTTTGGAATGACCCAAAACAGAATTCAAATCCAGGTCCTCTGATTCTAAAGTTAATGCCTCCTAAATGATTAGAGAGCCGATTTTAAAAGCTTTTTTATAGACTTTCTTCTGTCGAAGAGAGGAGAACACCCTCAAACTTATCTTGGGCAACTTTTAAAGGAGAATCTTACATAGCTCAGTGTTCAGAGAGTCAAGCCTGGAAATGGAAAATCTTTAATTCAAATCTGGTATCAGATATTTACTAGCTGTGTGACCCTGGACAAGTCACTTAACCCCAATTGCCTAACTTACCACTCTTCTACCTTGGAAGTAATACTAATTCTAAGATAGAAGGTGGGGTATTAAAAAGGGGGGGGCAGGAGACTCTTAGGTGAAAAAAGCACCAAGATACCCTAGTCCTAGAGAGAATCTACTGCTGAAAGACCCCCTCTCTTCCCTCCCTCCCTTTCCCCACAGCCCCTGCTTCCTGAGATTGTATTCGTGGTACCATGTTGACCAGAGACCTTGGGGAAGGCTCATTCCAAAGGCTCTGGCAGTAGACCCCTTCCCTGCCTTGAATTTCCCCCAAATGCCTGCTAGACAAAACTGGGCTTCTTTTGCAGTGCCAAGAAAGGGAGAGAGCAGCCTCCTAGCAGTCGTGGAAGGGTGAGGCTGAGGCATCTTTGGGGATTCAGGGAAATGGATTGTGGATAGGGAGGAGCCCAGAGTCTGACGTCTCCTGAGCCACCTCGCTGGGCCCAGGAAATACAACTCTGCTGGTACTTCCCATGCAGACGCCACGTTCGATTTTTCCTGACACCAAGTAGATTTCTAGGCCAAGCAATCCATCCTCCTCCTCCTGATTTACCTGATCAGAAAGCTCCATTTAAAGGCTGCTGCCTTTCGTTCACCTTCCAAGCCAGGAAAGGTGGTTGGCTTCCTTCCCTCTTCGCCAGGCCAGTGGAAAAACTGGTTTGCAGACACATCTCCAGCCTCCGGCGCCCTGTCATCCAGCGGGCTAACGTTGTTCTCTTTTTCTCCAAGTTGCCCAGGTCTCCTGGAAACCGCTCCAAGACCCGCCTCGCCGCATCGTACCTCTAAATGCTTCCATCTTTAAAGACCGTTTGATTTCGGGTAAGAACGACGTAATCGTTCACATTTCCATGATGCTCGAAGGGTTATAAGGTTCGCCTCGCATCAGCCCGGGGAGGTGGATAGTCCAGTGGATTCGTTTTCCCATTGTTAGAGCGAGGGAAACGGAGAGCCACTAAGCGTGGGTGCTAGAAGATGAACACTAAAGATTCAGATGCCAGTAGAAGAGTGCAGGGCTTGGGAACCTGGAGTTGGCAGGGCTAAGAAGGGCAGACCTAGTTCCTGCCCTCCAAGTTCTCCTTTCAGAAGTTCAGCCTTTAGGTAACGAATTCATTAAGCTGCCCCATTAGCCGTGGACTCGTCAGCTTCCACAGATCCCATGATTAGTTCTATGGCGATGGATCCAGAACCCCGACCTCTTTCCTGACTCACGTCTTCAACGGCTTAGCAGACCCTGGACCCCGGATATCCTGTAGACGTCTCAAAGCCTTCCTGCTCAAAACTCCACTCCGCATCTTTCCCCTCCAAACACATACTCCTCCCTTCCAGACTTTCTTGTGACTGTTGAGGCTCTTGCCATCTGGTCAGACCCTCAGGCTCAAAGTGGGGCTGCCATCTTTGACTCCTCGCTCTCCCCGGCCCCATGACCAATCTGCTGCCAAGGCCCCTTACCCCCTCCCCCCATCACCTCCTGCTCAAGGGACTAGCCTTCTGGTGGTGTGGCTGCCTCAAGTCTCTCCCCACTCCAATCCATCCTCCAAAGTGATTTTCCTACTACGCGAATCTTAGCATGTCTTCCCCCCATGCCCCATCCAGTCCAATAAACTCCAGTGGCTCCCTATTGATTCCAGGGCCAAATGGGAAAATCCCCCGTTTGGCCTTTGACGCCCTTCGTAACTTCATAACTCCGCCTTCCCCTAATCTTCTGGCCGTAGACTTTTCTCTCTGCTACGTACTCTTCGAAGCGAGGTCACGGACTCCCGTGCTGTTCTATGAACAAGACACTCCATCGCTTGGCATTTGTGGCTATGTTCTACGCCTGGAATGTGTAGATTAAAAATTAATATCCAAAATATCCCAAGTGTTAAATTTAATAAGATTTGTTAATAATAACTAAAATAAAAGCTAGAGTAAAAAGGGAGCTAACTCAGCTGAGGTCATGAGATCGGGTGGAGTTACGGAAACTTATATACAAACAATGTAAGCAGGCAACTGGGGACAAAAAGGAAAGAGATGCTAGAAGAATTCTGGGAGATGGAGTCCAAGGGTTCAAGATTTCTAAGTATGCAAATGTTCTCTCTTCTCATCTCTGCCTCTCAGCTTCCTTAGCCTCCTTGAACCCAGCTACAATCCCAGTATCTACAGAAAGCCTTTCCTGACCTCTCTTAATCCTGGTGCTTTTCTTCTCTTAATGACCCCCTAGTTATCCTGCACAGAACCAAAGGGGCACATTTATTTCCTTGTTGTCACTCCCTTTAGATGAGGAGCTCCTTGGGACGCATATTATCTTTTGCCTTTTTTTGCATCTCTATTGGTGTGCCAAGTGCTGGGGACATGAAAGCAAAGGAGGTGACGACATGTACCCCTGAATATACACAGATTCGGAAGGAGCTGCCCGAGCAGCCACAGGGACCTAGAAAGGCTCCGTGATAAAATGCTCCAGGTGAATCTTAAAGGAAATGGAGAATTCCATGAGCCACGAATGGGGAGGAGCCTTCTAGGTATGGAGGGCAGCCAGTGCAAAGGCAGAGAGATGGAACATGGCGGCACTTCCTGTGTGTGAGGAGGAGAGGGCAGAGAGCAGAGTGAAAGAACCTGGGAAGACTGATGTTCGATGCCAAAGACAGTTGAATGCCCTGGAGTTTGTGGAGTGGCAGGAGGAGAGGCAGGTGATCTGCTCAGCCTGGTGAATTAGGAAGATCACTTTATCCATTTATGAATTGGAGTCGGGAGAGACTTGAGGCACAGAGACCAACTAGAAGGCTATTTCAGTAGTCCAGGCAAGAGCTGATGAATATCTGAAGGAGAGATTAGGTGACATACGAAATAATAACAATAACACTAGAACTTATACAGTATCTTAAGACTCACAAAGGTCCTTTACAGTTATTCATTTACAGAAACCCTAGGGGTACATGCTATTATTATTCCAATTTCACAGATGAGGAACCCGAGACTGAGGGAGAATAACTGACTTAATTATAGTCACTCAACTATTAAATGCCTGAGGCAGGATTTGAACCCAGATCTTGCCTACTCCAGGCTCAGCACTCTATATATCTATAGTGTTGCCCAGCTGCCAGAGATGCTGTGGGAATAGATTCAGCAGGCTTAGGCAGCTGAAGGAATTTGGGGGTGAGAGGCGTTGAAGAGGGCACTTTGGTTGTAGGCTGGGTTATTGGGAGAAGGACGATTCTCTCCCTGGGACAGCCTCCGGGCTGGCTTGTTTCCAAGTTCACACAGCATGATTAACGACTGCTCTTTAGGTCCCATCATTCAACCTGTCTGACTCCACTCAACTGCCCTTTTCCCAATTCAGCAGCACATTCCTTTTTCATAAAAATAACATGAAAGACTTTCTGAAATTCTTGCTGAAATCTAGGCAGATTAGGTCCCTGGCCTCAATCTACTGCTCTAATAATTCTGTCCAAAAATCTAACTTGTTCTCTTTAGCGGCTCATCCTTTTCTGCCTCAAAGAAATTATTTGGGGATCTTCAGAATTTCTTTACTGACCCGTTCCCCTCCGAGCGGACGTCCCTATAGGATTTGAAGCCGTAGAATGGTGTCTGACCTTTCTCTGAACCCTTCCAAACCTGATTTCCAAGAAAAGATGGGGTACACGTCTGGGGATACCGACCTTTCCTCTGCTTTTCTGCCACTTTCTCCCACATTTCATCTTTTCACCCCAACCAGGTCCTCTTTGTTGGCTAGTATTTGCATTGCTCCAATCACGAATCTTTTGCCGTTTTGAAGGCATGAGCCCCCTTTTTGTGGGGTCACCCCTCCTCCCTGGCTCGATTATAAGTTCCTTCAGGGCGGAGCCCGGACGTCTCCTTCCTTGCAATCTCCCTGCAGTGATCCCCAAGTCATCACCGGACATACATCAGAGATACAGTGAACGGATGAACTGTTACTCCCTGGTCATTCGGGAAGTGGTTGCAGTTTATTACGTGGCCCAGATGATATCTAATCGGCAGACCTAGGACTCTCCTGAACCACCAACATCCTTTCAGTGCTCAGCAGCACCACCTAGCCGTGCCTGGTTAGCTGCCGCAGGGGCCGAACCTGGGGTTGGGGATATAAACCCTCCAGATTGAAGCACAGGATTCCTCCCACGCTCAACTCGGCACACAGCTGGGCCGTGCCGACCATGGCGTCGGCATCATGAGTTTAGAGATATGAGAGAAGCCTTGCACAGGGGCCACGCATGGACCCAGGACGCCAGCACATTCCAAGCTCTTTTCCTGATCCTGAGCCCACCTTTTCCAAACCAAAATTCCATCAGCGTTGCTAGATAGCCGTGAGCCCCAGACTGAAGAATTAAAGCGAGGCAAGGGAGGGGGCCGGGTACAGTAGGTGAGCAATGAGGACCTGGAATAGGAGCAGAGGAGATCTCGCCAAGGAAATGTCTGATGGGAAGGGAAGGTGTGGCAAGAGGGAGGAGTGGCTGGTGGGCAGCCAGAACACTACCCTGCTGTCCCTGTGATGCCAGGTTAAGAGAAGGCTAGGAAGGGCCCCCCGCATTCTCCGTGACAGAGCAATACACAAGCTTAAAAAGCACCAAGTTCCAAAGAGAATGAACTCAAGGGCTAATAAATAGTCTATTGGCTCCATTAGGATCTTTGTGATGTCAAGGGGGCCCTCCACCATGTGGAAGGACCCAGTATGGTGAACTTACAGACAGACAGACGAATTCCACAGGATGGACAAGCAGAAATGGGTTGGCATCTATAACATCCACACTGATGAGGTCATGCATCTCTCAGGTTATTTGAATATTCCAGTGTATGCCTTGAACATAGCACGCATTCGGTCAGTCGACAAGCCCTTATTCAACAAGCAATGTGTATGGAGAGCACTGAGCTAGGCTTCTGGGAACGCAAATACAAGGAGGAAGAAAGTCCCTGGGCACAAAGGGCATTTGTGAAAATGGGAGAAGACATGAAGGGAACCGTAGCCTGGGGAGCCAGGAATGAAGGTATCCTACAGCCCGGAGAGAAATGAGGCATGGCTGGCCTGGGCATCCTCCTTAGTTGGAGGTTCTGGAAGGGCCCAACTGAATTAGAAGAAGAGACCACAAGGGCAGAGTAACTTAAATCCAGTGTGGGAATTCAGGGGCCAGAGCAAGCATTCAGAATGAAGAGCGTGGTAGAGAAGGTCAGGAGTACAGCCTGGAGGAGAGGGAATCTTCTTTTTAAAAGCCAGGAAAGGCTCATTGAAGGGCTTGATATTTTTTTTTAATGTTAATCCACCAAAAACAAGTTGAATATGTCATACAGTCAAAGAAGAAAACAAAAGAAAAACAACCAATATTTTATTCCCTTTAGAGAATGGCTGTCTATAAGATTTATGAAATGATCAAATCTCAAGGTCAGAAGTGACCTTGGTGCCCATTGCGTCCATCATGTACCTGAACAGGGTCCCTCTACAACACCCCTGACAAAGGCTCATCCCACCTTTGCCTGAAGACCTGAAAATCGAAGATACCCTCCCCGTCCTCATCCAAGCAATTGACACAAATAAGACAGAGCCAAGCCTAGGTCCTTGGGCTGTCCGCCATGTTAGAATGCAAACTCTTGGAGAGGAAGACTTGCTTCGGTGTTCGTGTTTGGGTCATCAGGCCCTAGCAGAGAGCTCAACACAAAGTAGATGGCTAACAAGTGCTTATTCATTGACTAGAGTGGGCATTGGACATCTAATGCTTCCTGTTCAGGTCTGGGCATAAAGCTGCTGGTGGAGCCAACTATGGATATTGTCATGCTGGCCACTTTCACCAACTTGGTCAAAGTTATCATGAGAGGCTCCTGTCCCCCACCTACTAGTAGGAGGCTAGTCTGAAACAGCTGTTTCTAGGAGGACCCTGTTGGGTCGTACAGTCATGGTGCAGTGACAGCCCACAAGATTTAAGAACCCAGGTTCCTAGATCTTATATTCCGGGGGAACCTGAATTCAAATTCCACTCACCCTGCTTATCACTGCCTCTGTGATTTCACTCTTCTGGACCTCAGCTTCTTTCTCTGAATGAGGGCAGTGGCTTAGGTAGACCAAATGATCTCTAAATTGCCTTTTGGCTCTGAATGCTGTGATTCCTCCAGTCTACTCCAGGTCAAGCCAATAAGCATCACATGCCCTCCATGTGCAAGGCATCATGTGGGGTGCCGGAGCCTACAAACAGAACATGGAAAACAGTCTTTGGCGTCAAGAAATTTCCATTCTAGTTGGGCTGGGGAAGGAGGCAGGGCTAAAACTTGTTAAGGAAGGAAATGACTCAGCATGGTCAACATTATAGCACAGTAGCCTATATGTATACAGGAGTGTGCAGGTGCCCAATAATGTTGGGTGAATATGGATGGATGGACAGACAGGCAGATGGGTGGGTCCACAGAAAAATGGATAGTTGGGTAGGTAGACAAATGAATGTATTAATATCCCATAATGCCCTGCATTTTTAATCTAATAGAGGGATAATGTGGATCTTGCCAAGAGCGATTTGGGGAGCTTGCTCCTCTAGTTCTGAGAAGACAAACAATGCTTTGTTCAACAAACTGGAAGGAGTTCTCTTCTTTATCTTGAAAATGGACACGAATATTGTTTATTTTGCACAGATGGCTAAAAAGAAACAGAAAACAAACAAAATCCAGCCCCGAGTGTGGACCCCATTGAACTTCATTTTGCTACCTGTGAAGGGTGATTGAGAATTCTCCCCTGGATCAGACAGACCAAATAAGGTGCATGACTAAAGAGGGCTCCACCAAAAGATGCACACATAGCACCCAAAGGGATTGCATCTGGCCACATTTTCAGAATTACCCCTCTAGAAACTCTGACGCCAGACCTCCATGCCCGTCAGCTCTCCTGAGTGAAAGGTTAGGTTTAGAGAAGAGCCTCACCTATCAAAAGAGAGGCTCTCCACCATGCCTCAAGAAAGAAGGAAGTATAAACGGTCATGCAGATGTTCGTTCTCACATTTGGGCTGTTCGTGGTATCGTTGAAAATGAGGGAAGAATCCTGTTCTGAAAGAACAATTCCCATCTCTCCTCTTCCCAAGGCACTTGCTCAGCATAGTAGGCAAAACTAATAAATAGCCCATGAAAGATAGATGGATGAGTGGATTGATTTGCTTCCAGTGTTCTCTTGTAGCCTCTACCTCCAAGGTCGGTGTTTGCTCAAACCAAGGACTTTGCTTGGCATGGAACCAGCTTTCATGAATGTCTGAACACTGAATCGTTCACAAGCTTTGCAAGCCAACCCTCCCAGCAGGCAGCACAGGGGAGTAACATTCGTTCCGTCTCCCGTAGAATGCTGCCATCCTCTCTTGGACCTCTGCTGGCCACGCTCGTCCATTTACGATGGTTTCGCACATCCGTGGCTCCTTAACGGTTGCTTGCTCTGGAATTCACTGTTGCAGCCTCCAGTGTGTGGCTGCCTGTAAGACTGAAACCCATCAAGCAGAATCCCTTTCCTCCTCGCCTCCTGCCCCCTTGCAGAGACATCCATGGTCCAGGGTACATTGTGAAGAGAGAAAGCGATTCTGTTGTTGTTCAGCCCCAGCAAAGCCAAGCACGTGTCTTTTTCCCGTTTCAGGCAATAGAAATCCCAGCGCTGGACTTTTGGCTGGAATGGTCCTGGGTATCATGGTGCTGTCTGCTCTTTTCCTGACCGTGATATTTAAACAGTCCCTCCGAGTTAGGTAAGTGTGTTCATCACCATGTCAGTCCCCCCACCGTGCCCTTCCCTCCAGCTCCGGGTCACCAAACACCAGGTGGATGCATGCTGACGATAGCAAAGCATATCTGGTTGGTCAGTTCATTCCATGAAAAATAATCCCATCAATCACTTGGATATTTTTGGCCTCGCACCCAACAACTGCTTTAGCTTTGTTCACCCAACTGCCTGAATGGATTTTTTTTCTTAAATCCACTCAGATATATGAATCAAAAACCATTTAGTCAGTGCTTATCCTTTGCCAAGACATTGCTTTGCATTAAAGATTGAGTGACAGAATGAAATAGTCCCTCCCTCAGGGTGTTTATATTCCTCCAGGAACATCCATAGGTGCGAGTATAGGCAGAATAAATATAATCTGAATAAGGCTTAGGAACATCAAGGTTCTCATCCTCTCAAATGCATAGAGCTGTTGTGAATGGAGGGGCCGCATGCCCAAACTGCAACAAGGAGCTTCTTGTTTCTTTCCTCTTTAAACAAACCAAACCACCCTAGTCTGTTTTTACCCCCCAAAAAAAAAACTGTAACTTTACCAAAAAGAAAAATGCATTTCAGAAATTAAGCCGACCACAATGAAGATCTCAGTAGGGACTCTTGGGACGGTCAGAATTGAATATGAGTCCAACCACAGAACCATCCTTTCGAGTTCTTCTGGCTTCTCTGGTTTGTTCGAATGTGGTTGACATGCCTATTCTGTTCAAAGCACCATCCTAATTTCTAAAAGCAAATGCTATTATTGAAGTTGGGGCCATAAGCTTCTAACTGAGCTTGAGGGAAGATGGAGACTCAAGAAGAGAAAGGAAGAGGAGAGGAAGGAGGGGAAAACGTAGGAATCTGCTAGTAGGGTAGACAGAGAGCAGTCATTGCTGGCTAAAGAGAAAGATGGCCGATTCGTTGGGCGATCTCTTGGGATTTGCGATCAGAGGACCTGGGTTGGGGTACTGGTTCTGCTATTTATTATGTGTGTGCTTGAAGTAAATGGAGAGGGTTAGACATCATGCTCCACGAGGATTGGCAAGAGAAACTGGGAACAGGTAGCTCAAAGAGCAGAAGGCTGGGAAGGGATAGGGGTGCCAGGTGTCTTCACATACTGGAAAGGCTATTGCATGGAGGAAGGATTAGCTTTGTTCTGCTTGTCTCTTGATGTCAGGACCAGGAACAGGGAGGGAAATTACCAAGGACAGTTCGGGCCTCATGCCAGATAAGCCTCCAACCAGCTGTCCTGAATGGGAATGGGCTGCCTTGATCGGAGGTGGGATCTCCCTCCCTGGAGGGCTTTAAAGGGAGGCTGGAAGACTGTTTGTTGGGTGTGTTGTGGAGAGGAATCTTCCTGTTCTTGGACTAAAGGGCTGCTGAGGTCTCTTCTGTAATAACATTTCAAGCATGAGATGAGCCAGGTAGAACCATCTTCACAAAGCTGTGAACCCAGGAACCTGCACCATCATTCCAGGTTGCCTTTAATTAAGCTTGGCAGAAGCCCTTTGAGACTGGGCTTTACAGAAAGTCATTAACATGACTAGCATGAACCAAAGATTCCCAATTAGCTTCTCAGGGCAAATCGGAAAGAGGCACCAAAGACCAGCCTTCTGTTGGCAAGGATTCCCAGGCACAGGGCGCGGGGCAGGAAATGGTTTTGACTTGATTAATATGCTTTAAAAGAGGAAGAGAAGGAGCGTGATTCTAAAGCCAACTTAATTGTTATACATTGGAACATATCCTGTTATTGAATGATCAACTGGGAATTGTTTGTCCAATCCTCCTATAGGAAACAGAAATGGAAATAAGCTTGGAAAAACATTTCAAATGACACTAAGTGGGAAAGGGGGCGTCCATTTGCAAGTTCCTCCTAAGCTGTCCAAGCTTTTGTCCTAAAGCTTCTATTGAGGACCTGGTGATCAGGCTGCCAAGCTCATTCATTATCCATCCATCCACCCATCTATCCATCCATCCATCCATCCATCCATCCATCCATCCATCCATCTATCCATTTATCCATCTATCCATCCATCCATCCATCCATTTATCCATCTATCCATCCATCCATCCATCCACCCATCCATTTATCCATCCATCCATCCATCCATCCATCCATCCATCCATCCATCTATCCATTTATCCATCTATCCATCCATCCATTTATCCATCTATCCATCCATCCATCCATCCATTTATCCATCTATCCATCCATCCATCCATCCACCCATCCATTTATCCATCTATCCATCCATCCATCCATCCACCCATCCATCCATCCATCCATTTATCCATCTATCCATCCATCCATCCATCCACCCATCCATTTATCCATCCATGCATCCATCCATCCATCCATCCATCCATCCATGCATCCATCCATCCATCCACCCATCCATCCATCCATCCATCCATCCATTTATCCATCCATCCATCCATCCATCCATCCATCCATCCATCTATCCATCCATCTGTCCGCCTCATTCAGAACATCAGTGTGCCCTCATGATCTATGCTAGGGATTGGAGATGCAAAGCCAACTAGGAGTTGGTCTCTGCCCTCAAGGATCTTACAGCCCGGATGCACGTTTTAGGAGAAATGGAAAATATGTTGACAGCAAATAAAGGGGATGGAGAGAGGGGAGGCTGGAGCAGCTGAGGATGATCAGGAACATGGTTCAAACCTGGGGTCAGGTCAGGGAATTTTTCTAAATTAATATTTTTATAACTATTTCAGGTCCACACACATGTATTAAGCACCCACTAAGTGTCAGGCACTGTACTGAGCTCCGGGAATAAAAAGAATGACAAAACAGTTCTTATCCTCAAGGAGCTTCCATTCTAAGGGAGGGAGGATGGAGACAACAAGTAGCAGGAGAAGGAGGAGACAAGAATCCGCCTATTATGTGCCAGCTCCTGTGCTAAGCACTGTATCGATATCTCATTAATCCGAGGAGGTAGATGCTATTTTTTCCATTTACATCTGAGGAAACTGAGGCAGACAGAGGTTAAATGACTTGCCTAGGTTCCCACAGCTAGTCAGCATCTGAGGTTGGATTTGAACTCCGGTCTTCCTGATTCTTGGTCCAGCATTCTATCCACTGAATCACCTAGCCAGTAACTGTTTCAATATAATTGCCTTTATCTTTTATTTTGTGCATTTAAAATCTTATTTGGAGAAGAGGCTCCAAAGCATGACCAGACTGATTGCCCAACTCTTGTGACTCGGTTTCTTCGTCTGCCAAACAAGACTTGGAAGAGATGATCGCCAAGGCCCTCGCTGGCTCTTGGGACTTAAAAGGGAGCTAAAAGTACGATGTTTATAACCGCTAAATTCATCCTGGACCACTTTTTTTTTTCAATCTTGATTTCCTTTACAATCCTCTTCACACAGAACAAATATGATTTACTCTATCCCAGACAAGCAACCATATCCGCTCTCTTTGCTTAGTACAGAGCCCAGGATATAGCAGGCAATTAATAAATTGTCATTTCTTCTCTATCTCTCCAGACCTTGTATTAGAAAAATACCAATATTTCTGAAGTACAGCTAGGTAGTGCAGTGATTAGAGAGCTGGTCTTAGAGTCAGGAAGCCCTGAGTTCAAATCTGAACTCAGACACTTCCTAGCTGTATGACCCTGGGCAAGTCACTTCACCCTGTTTGCCTCAGTTTGCTCATCTGAAAAAGGAGTTAGAGAAGAAAATAACCAACCCCTCTAGTATCTTTGCCAAGAAAACCTCCTGTGGGGTCACAAAGAGGAGGGCAGGACCGCACCACTGCTACTATTTTTAATAGTTCTTCCTAAGAACCCTATAAGGTAGGTATGCTCCTGTAAGTACTATTATCCCCATTTTTTGGAAAAGGAAACTGAGGCCCATGGTCTAAATGAAGTACATATGAGGAACTCTTTCTGGAGTCTTCAGACCGCCAGACCTGAATGTGGCAATTCTTGTAATTGGAGATTTTGAACCCTAGACTTCATTCCCCAGAAGTCCTTGGAATTTCCCAGAATTCCCTATAATCTCTCCTGCGTCTCCACGTGGTTGGTGAGATCGCGTTTTTGGTATTTAACTGGCAGTAATGCCTCCCACGTCCTTTCTTCTTGCATGATGTAGCATCAGCGGTGATGGTGGTAAGGTGGGGAGATTTTGAAAATGGCTAACCAGCCATGACGTGTGGTTTCTATTTTGTATCCTCTTTATTCCTTGATTTCTAATAATCTTTAGTAAACCCCCTAAGATATAACATTTTTATTATTAGAGATATAATTTAATTTCTACATAATGTCTCCTTTTGGGCGTTTTTTTAAGAATTAAAGGAAGACTCCTGTTGCTCCTACCAAGCTGGCTTCATGAGGACATTCCCAATGTGAGGAATAGCTGTGCTCTGAAGACCCTCCAGGTAAATGCCAGCCCGACTGGTGAGAGCTGGGGTGGGGGTGGGGCCTGGGAAGGAGGAGGGTGTTCATGGGAATGGAGAGGGTCCAAAGGGTGATCACTTTATGTTTTAATGTTAAGAATGCATCATTTAGTATGATTCACAACAAAGTACCCTGAAGGGGACAGGAAGTTGATGGGGGCAAAAACAAGACTGTTGGGTGGGTTGGGGAGTTGGGAAGCCCAGAGTTCAAGTCCCTCCTCTGACACCCCCTGGCCGAGTCTGGGCCCCCAGGCGGCTCCCTAAGAGAACAGAAGCACGTGGCAATCTGCATCGGTGGAGGGAGTTTACCCACTGGAAGTTTCCCACATGGACGAATCCCCAGGTGGGAAAACAAATACAAAGGAAAAAGGAAGAACGCTGCGTCCTTCCAAACACAATTTGGAAATATATCTTTGGAAACTCTGAGAGGGTTAACTGTGTCGCTACTCTGCTGAGGCCATACCCGAACCCGTCTTGTGGGTTACCTCGGTTGATAATCATGGCTTCCTTGTCCTTTGGCGTCTTCAGAGCGCTGACTGGAGAGCTTCGCAAGGACGTCTGGGCTGAGGACAAGGCATACAAGATGGCGCCATGGTCCCTTCCGGCTCATGGGATCGAGGGTTCCGTGGCCTGTGTGGCCCCCAGTTCTTCCTTAGTGAACTCGCTGTCCACCACTTTCCAAGAGCAATCAATGCGTGGATTTCCCAATGGCTCATTCCCTCTCCTCACAGCCCTGCCCTTAACTGATGTGCATGATGATGTTTACATGCACCAAGAGATTTGCATGGCTCTGGCATTTCCCTCTCTGTGGGCTGCCCCTTCACCAGGGGAACGTGCGTTCCTGGAGGGCAGGGCCTGCTTTTGTCGGCTCTCTCTGGCTCCCTGGCACAGAGCTGGCCATTCCAGATGCTTCAGACCAGTCTCATGGGAAGCGGGAGCTGTCTACTGCCTTTCTTTTGATGTCTGCCCTTGGAACAGTGTGGCGTGTAGTAGGTGCTAAATAACTGTTGATTGGCCGACGTAATGAATGAAAAGAAGGCCAGCAATCTGGGGACTAAAAATGTCCCTTCAGCAAGGACTTCGCAAAGTTCCTGAATGAAAGATTTTCCCATTGTGTGGTCTTGTGGGGTGACTTCTAAATGGCCCCTAATCCTGCCTCAGCGGAACAATTAAGCAGACATACAGGAAGCACCTACTGTATGCCAGGCCCTGCGTTGTGTCCCGCCATATTGGACAGAACTGGCTTTGGTGTCGGGAAGACCTCCCTCCCTTATTTGTCACTTCAGTCACCAAGCAAGGAGCATTTATGAAGCGCTTGCTGTGTGCCGGGCTAAGGACACAAATACAAGCTAAAAGAAAAACAACCCAGAGGGCTCCGTGGCTCTCCTCCTCGGAGGCTCCATCTTTGTTCTAGCTTTCAAGGGAGCCCGTCTTCTGGGCTCCGTGTGGGGAGCTCTAAGACCTTCCACTGCTCCAAGGAATGGCCCGGATACAAGACTCTGGGGAACAACGAGGACCACCAGCCCTCGTCCTGGGCCTCGTCTGCACTAACAAACCACACCGGCAGCATTTACACAGTGCTTACGTACCTCTAGACTAGGTGATCTCGGCAGCATTTACGGAGTGCTTACGTGCCTCTAGACTAGGTGATCTCGTGTGACCCTCAAAACAGCCGGGGAGGCAGAAGTGACTATTAGCTCCGTTTTACAGATGAAAAGACTGAGGCAGAGAAGGAAGGGACTTGCTCAGGGTCACACAGCTCGCATGTGGCCGAGGCAGGACTTCCCCTTCCTGGTCTGGCACATGCTCCAGAAGCCGGGAGGATGCCGGCAGGGCCCGAGGGCTGTCCGCTGGTTATTCCTTCCTCTCTCTACAGCATTTCTCTGTTGACAGCCTTCCCCAGCCTGGGCGACAGTGTTAGCATAAAAGGGTTCAAACGCTGCTTCTGGCATGGCTGTCTGCATAACCCTGACCAAGGCCCTCACCGTGCCGGGTCTCCGTTTCCTCATCGGTAAATGAGAGGCTGGGATTAATGGTGGCAGTGAAAGGGGGTCTTGGGTCTGGAAGCACAGATGGACGTGCTCTGTGTTGTGTTGTGTTCTTGAGCGTGTTGACTGTCTGGTTAGGAGCTCACCAGGCCTCGTGCAGCTTGGACAGGCCACTGAGAGCCTTGGGCCTCAGTTTCCTCATCTGTAAGATGGGCCGGTGAAGGAGCAGGCGGACGATATCTCCTGACGATGGAAGGAGGAGCCTCGGGGCCTGGGATTTGTGACGTCTGACTGCACAACTGTGACGAGGGCCTGTGTTTCTTTTTTTCTTATTTTTCTCATGGGAGGCGGAGAGGGAGAGAAAAGAAGAAACAAAATAAAACTTAATAAAAGAGAGCAGAGGGAGAAGGAGAAGTGGGGCCCCTTCCAAGCCTGGATCAGGACCCTCAGATGCTCGGGGCTACATCCCCCTCATCCCCGCCAGGGGCCTGGGAAGGCCGCCATCCATTGGAGAGACAACGGTCGCCGGTATCCCTCCAGCCACCCGACATCAGGCTGACCCTCACAGACCTCTCCTGGGTTACAACCGCATCATTAACAACAACAGCTGACGATCACGGAGTGCATCTGAATTCATGATCCCCTTTGGGTCCCAAGAACCTCTTGGGGCTGCCACCTACAGGACGGTTTCTGTTTTGAATGCAAGCAGGCCCTGGAACATGGTTTTCCCCTATAGTTGGGGGGAGAGATTCAAGCCCAGAATGCATCCAGATGAAGAGACTGAGGTTCAGAGGACCTCCCTGATTTCTTCATGGGCCAACAGCCAAGGAGTGTCCAAGGCTAGAGATGAACCTGGGCCTCCTTTGATTTGCGGGGTAGCATCCTCTGTCAGGGCCGTCAAAGGCCTGCCGGCTACTGATACGGAGGGCTCGAGGGTCAGATGAAAACAGGCCTTGGGCCGGATCTGGCCTTTGGGCCAGAGTTTCCTGACAGACGCCCGCCCTCTGCTGAGCAGCTCCTGATCTCATTTCATGGTATGACCAAACCCGGCCATAAGTAGCGGAACGCCTCCGTCACAGCATCCGAGCGGTGAGACGACTGACGCTGTTCTGCTGGAATTCAGAGCCCTCGGCGCCTCCTGGGCCCCGCCGGACCTTTGAGCAGAGAGGCCCAAAGGGCGGGTTTGAGTGTTAGAGCTCGAAAGCGCACTAAGACCTCGGGGCTGCATGCATGCGTGAGTGTGTGTACACGTGCCTGTGGGTTTGTAGGTAACGTAATAAATATAACATAACATAACGTAATGTAACACAATATAACATAAATATAACGTAATGTAATATAATACAATGTAACACAATATAATATAATATAAATATAATACAATGTAACACAATATAATATAAATATAACATAACATAACATAATATAATATAATAGAATAGAATGTAACACAATATAACATAAATATAACATAATGTAATATAATAGAATGTAACACAATATAATGTAACATAACATAATGTAATATAATATAATGTAATGTAATATAATATAACAACATAATATAATATAATGTAACATAATGTAATATAACATAATATAATGTAATATAATATAATGTGGTATTATAATATAATATAACATAACATAACATGGCAAAAATGCCCGAGCTCAGTTCTGACCCGAGAGACGCTTGTTCGCTGTGTGACCCTGGGCGAGTCACATAACCCTGCTTGCTCCGTGTTTTCACCTGTCAAGCGAGCTGGGAAGGGAGATGGCCAAGCACTCCAGGCTCTTTGCCAAGAACACTCCAATGGGGGCACAGAGTCAGATGGAACTAAACCAACATGTTCATAGACGTACAGACACGTATGTGCGACAAAAGGGCCGGATTCATATTCCCTCAGAAAGGTAGGAAGGAGGCTGAGGGGAGGAAGAGTAACGGAAAAGGCGGAAGGGGGACAGGATCCTGAGCTTTGGGCCGCCGGCCATCCTGGCTTCCTCGGCTTGCTTCTGTAGGAATGATGCATCGTTTCATTTCTTCCAGGAAACCGATGAGTTCATGACGCGCCACTCGGGGGCGTCGCTCCTGGCCCCGGACCCCGTCATCACGGAGCTAGAGGAGGCCTCTCCCCACGGAGCAGGCAGCAGAGCCGAGCTCGCGGCCCTCAGGGACCCCGGGGAAAGCGCTCCGCTTGGGGATCTGACTGTCCCTTATCTCCCTGCTCCCGGCACCGGCTACAGGCCGCAGATGTCCCACGCGCTTCCTTCGGGGAGCCCTCCCGGTGCGACGAGGGACCCGGGGCTCTCGGCCCTCGAATGCCAAGGCGCCTCCCTGGGCTTGGGCAAGAACGTGGTGATCAGAGCCTGCCCGAGCCCCGTGTTCCCCGGCTCCGGCACGAGGGCCGGGAGGGACTTCTTATCCCTGGAAGAAATCGGCCTCGTCTTGGACAGCAGTGAGCGCGGCCCAGTGGGAGGACCAGAAGAGGCTGACCTGGAGGCTGGGATGCTCTTGGAGAAGCAGCCGTCCAGGGAGAGCCGTCCGGAGCAGAGCCTGCTGCCCGCTGCCCCGGCCTCCTGTGTGAGGCTCACAGGGGACGAGGAGGCCCCGGACGTCCGGTCTTATTTTCCTCAGAGGTTTGGGAGGCCGTTTCCATGAGACGCTCCTTCCAGGAGAGAGATTTCGTCCCCCCAGTGGCCAGCCTGGCCCGGAGCCTCGTCTTTGCTCGAAGCTTTGGCGCCCTCTTTGTCCTCTCGTGGATGGTCTGTTTGCGACGTCGGCTGGGGGAGCCGCGGCCCTTTCCCGTCCCAGCCAGTTTCCCTCTTTCTCTCGCTGGCCTCCCTCGAGGTATCCTTGTACGGAGAAGAACGCCTTCCACGTGGGGACAGTCCATGGGGGAGAGCCATGGGGGGGGCACCGTGCTGACGAGGTGTTGGGCTAGGGAAGGGACCGTGCGCGGAGCAGGCTCTCCTGGGCATCCCTGCTGGCTGGGCGCGCCTCTGCTGGCCCTGGTCCCGCTAGGGGACGCTCCTCCCCCCCCGAACCCTCGTGTCCTTGAGGTGGCTTTGGTGCCTCTTCCCAGGTGCCACCAGGCCTGTTTTCCTCTTTGGGCCGCCTGGAAGAGATCATCTGCCGGGCCGTTGGAACCTTCTGAGAGCGCGGCGTTCCGGGGTCCAAAGACGGCAAAGGCAGCCTCTGACCCAGCTGTGGGAAAGACGAGCCACTCGGCGTTACGGCAGTCCCGCAGTTTCTCAAAGGGGACCCATCCGTGCAGCCTCTCCTGGGTAGTCCACGTTGGGCCCAGCTCACGTCCAGAAGTAGCATCTCCCCAAAGATGCCGGCTCGGATGGACCACCCCAATGGGCCGTCTCCCGGCCATCTTCTTCTTCATCATCGTCCTCCTCCTTAAGGCTGGCGTTTACCCAGCATTCTCGTGGTGGTTGGCAAAACATTTGCTATATTATCTCGTTTGAGCCTCACAGCAGGCCTGGGAGGTAGGTGCCGTTACCTCCTTCTTACAGGTGAGGAAATGGAAGCCGAGAGAATCTAAACGATTTTCCGGGAGTCCCACAGCTAGGAAGTGATTATTACAGTGCCTGGCACACAGTCGGTGATTAATAAATGCTTACCGACTTGTTGACGTGATTGAGGATTACCATCTACTCTACTACCCAGGAATCAGTCTTCGTCTAATACAGAAAAACTTTATTATCCTCAAATTCTTATAGAGTCTTTACTCCAGAAGATTTTTCCTGTGATGCTCATCCACTAAGGCATGATACCGAGATTTATGCTCCCCAAAGCTGCCCACAAGCATCATGGAGGATGGCTTACCCAAAGGCCCAACACAAAAGCCATTCCCTCTCCATGAAGGTGCCTTCTTTATGCTCTGGCTTGCCATCGACATTGGGCCAATTGTCCTGGGCTCTGGAACACTACTCTTGGAACCTCTCAAAAGAGATGAACCTCCACACCCACACGTGAAAAGTAATGTAGATGCTAAAAGCAATTTTATATCACATATGTAGATAGATGGATGCATATGTAAGTACACCGAGACATATATGTGCATATTTACAAGGAAATCTCTCAAAGGGCCATAGATCTATACTTGGAAGAGACCTCAGAGACCATCAAGACCAACTCCTTCATTTTACACAAAAGGAAATTGAGGCCCAAAGACATAAAGGTGATTTGTCCAAGGTCACACAGAAAGTATGGAGGTGAGATTCGATTCCAGGTCCTCTGACTTCAGAATCAGCTTTTTCCTTTTAGTGCCCATAGCACTGTGCAGGGGATAAGTGTTGGTACCCAGTGATTAACTACCAAAAAATGTCTTATTTCCCCCATTTGACTATAAATGAACTTGTTCTTTGTTGATTTCTAATAATTAATAGGACGAGGAGAAAGAGGACAGAGGAAATAATCAGGGTGCCTTTTTGCATTTGTGTTACAAGAGATGGTTCTCCTGCCCTCTGGCATTCTTGGTTACCATTCCACATGCATCACTTCCTTTCCCATCTCCCTCATAGGAAACATTCCAGAACTCTTATGGAGCATAACTAAACTAGGGCCATTGTGGCCCTGGGCTGTACACAATATTCTTTATCCCGGACATCAGGAAATGTGGGGATGCTTCACAAAGATCTCAGGGATGAAATTCGGGAGGTTGACTTTTGAGATGGGAAATGCATGTTTTAAAAAAAGCGTGACTCCATTTATGTTGAAAGAATTTAAAATTCATCCCTACCAGAAGGAAAGAAAAGGACGATGTGAGTTAGACAAGGGCAAAAGTGCTGTCGTGGAAGGGAGTTTCCAGAGAGGCAACAAGACATCTATACTCGATCCAAAACTCTGTGTGTGTGGGGGGGGGGGGGCGGGGGGGGCGTAATTATCATCAGTGACTTGGATAAATCCGTAGCCAGTGACACAGCTGGGAAGGATCACTAACCTATTAGATGGCAGAGCCAGAACATGGAGCCCTGTAAAAAATGATGGAATGTAATAGGTGTAGCCACTGTGGGATACTGTCTAGCAAGGTTTGGTGGTGCAGGGCTGAGAGACTGTTTCCTACCCTACCATTTTTAGGCTAGCTAGATTTTTACCAATTCCTCCCTTTGATGGTCCTCGGGCAAAATTCTCTCCTAGACAATGGTCCCTCCCAGATACCAGCTCTCTTGGTCATCCAGATGATTTGTCTTGAAAAGGCCAGTTGGGGAGGAGGGAGGGAGGAATAAGCTTTCCCTGCTGTCTGAGGGAAAATCATCCCACATTTTATGAAGTCGAAGTGACTGCTGAGTCAGGTGGTTCATCTCCTCTGCCAAGTTATTTACAAATCAAAACCATCAGGTTTTCTCTCATTCAACTCAGCCCCCAGCACAAAACTCTTCAGCATTTTGGACTGAGATTTGTCGTAAGGGCCAGGTCATCAGTCTCAGTCACTCCAAGCTCCTGCTACAAACCATTCTCAATTTCTCACTTCCCCAGATTTAAACCTCCGACCTGCCTTTTTAAATTCTATTATCTAAACTATTCTCTGGCTTCCTCCATTCCCACCTCCCATGCATGCAGTTAATAAAAGACGTGAGTTATATACAGTGTAGAAATGATGACTGGTCATAGCTCCAGAAGCAGAAGAAGCATGTAGAAAGGTGCCACCCCTCACCGGACATGGGGGACAGGAAGGTGGGGGTTTGGGCTGCACTGTTTTCTCATTCCTTTTTGTAACCTCTACTTTCCAACTTGGAATCCATACTATGTTCCAGTTCTGAGCCAGAAGAGCAGTAAGGGCTAGGCAATGAGGGTTAAGTGACTTGCCCAGGGTCACACAGCTAGAGAGTGTCTAGGGGCATGCATTATTATTATGGGCTCATTATTATTATTATTAAGAACCTCCCATTTCTAGATCTGCCTCTCTATCCACTGAGCCACCCAGCTGTCCCTGGTTCTTTCATTCTTAAGGAGCTGTAAGTCAGTACTTTCACCCCTCTTCAGGAATGTAGAGAGTTGGGGAACTAAACAAAGAGGTGATCTAGGAGCACCCACACCTCCAGCTTTATTCTCCATTTGCAGCATCCATGGGGGAATCCCTGTATCTCTCTGATGGGCAGACCACCGTTCCATGTCCACCAGCCCCTTTCAGGATCTGAGACTCCAGCGGAAGGAGCTCGGCTGACAAAACTCAGTTTTTGCACTCTACGCTCCCAAGTCTTGGGATTCTCCCCCTTTCCTTCCCCCCAGGCATGAGAGAACTCGCCAGGTCTCCCAATACGCAATTCCCAGAAGATGTGGGAGATGCGGTCAGAGAGCCGTTAACATCTGGAAAAGATCTGGGGGGGGACCCCGGTGAGCCACAAGTTCCATATAAATTGTGATAGCCAATAAAGAATGAGGAGGGGATAGATGGCCCCGCTGTCCTCAGTCCTGGTTAGATCCCCTGGGACAGAGAGACTCGGGGAAGAAGGCTTTCAGCTTTTGAGATCCTTGAGAGGATGTCTTAGAACTGCAGTATTGAAAGTTGGGATGAGTTCTCTGTTGCCTGGGGGGAAACAGTCCCAAGACTTGGGAGTGTAGGGTGGGGGAGCTGAATTTGTCAGCTAAGCACGAGATTCAGTTCAGCTAGAGTCTCAGACAAGAGTTGAAAGAAATCTCAGAGGACCTCTAGCCCAACTCCTCCATTTTATTTTAACCCCTTCTGTCTCAGTATCAATTCTAACACAGAAGACCAGCAAGGATAGGCACTTGGGGTTGAGTGACTTGCCCAAGGTCACATAGCTAGGAAGTGTCTGAGGTCAGATTTGAACCCAAGACCTCTCTCTATTCATTGCTTTACCTGGTTGCACACCCCTCTTCCCACTCCTTTATTTTGTAGCTGCAGAAACAGAGATCTAGAAAAGTTTAGTGATTTTCCCAGTCACAGAGCAAGTGTTTAAGTCAGGACTTGAATCCAAGACTTCCTGGCTCCAGATCCACCATAGTCTATCGCTCCACCAACCAGGGTCCCCGCATGAGAGATTCTTCCCTCTCTTAGGACAGAAATTGTGATAGGAGGCTGGATCTGGCCAAAGTCTGGGTGACCTTCCCTTTGCTCAAGAGCCTGGTTCATGTTAGGATTGGTCTTCCAGTCTATATTGGCGAAATGTTCCCCAGCCAGTCCCAGAATGCTTTGTTTAAAAAAAAAAAAACCTTCATTCCCAGAGGGCTTGTTAGTCGAGGTATTGCCATCTAGTGTCCCCAAAGTCTTAGGGCAGTTACATTGTGATGATGACAATATTCCTAGCAGCTCTTGAATGCTATAAGACACAAAATGCTTTATTTATAATCCCGATCTCCTTTGGTTCTCCAAAAGCCTTGTGAGGGAAAGCTTATTATCATCCCCATTTTACAGATACAAGAAATCAATTAGTTTTCTCATGGTCACATAGCTAACAAATGGGGGGGGATTTGAATCCAGCTCTCTATAGGTTGAAGTCCCCCAAAAGTCTGTATGAGGCTCAAGTGTGTGTTCTTTCTAAGCTTACTAGAATGAAATATATCACAAACATATCAAAAAATGTAATTCACTCCACTCCAATCCAGCATTTCTTCAGTGCCTTTTGTGGTTCAGATAATGTGCTAGACAACAGTCCCTGATCTCCAGTTGGCAGCTAAAGGGCACCACAATCTGGATTCAGGGAGGCTTGAGTTCAAATCCAGACTCAGATACTCAGTAGCTGTATGAGCCTGGAAAAGTCATTTAACCTCTGTCTGCCTCAGTTTCCTCACTGGTAAAACAAGGGTGTTAATAGCATCTATTCCCCAGGGTTGTTGTGAAGAGCCAATGAGATAATGTCTAGAAAGTGCTTCCCATATTGCCTGTCAGTTAAACAGTAGGGGTTTCATATCTATTCTCTTCCTCCTTCCACCCCACCCCAAGAGCTTACAGTGTACAATGGAGGATATGACATTCTCAAAGGGAATGAAATGCAATATAATGTGAGGGTGGGCAGAAGACACAATTAAGAAAGGCTGCCTATAGACAGGAGTATTTGAGCAGTCTTGATGGGACTCTAAGAGGTGGGGGGAGGTAGTCCCTGCGGGTTAGATTGTGCAAAGTCGGGGAGGTGGGATATTGAGGTCTCAGAATAGTAAATACATGAGAGCGTCTCTACAGAAGCATAGTCATCCCTTCCATGCCATGGCTTTCCCCACTGCAGATTCTGCCCTATTTCAGGTCAGCAGAAGAAATTAAATGGTGCTGGTGGTCCAGGTGGATGGCTACGTCCAGCATGGGAAGGCTTATCCTGGCCAAATGGGCGGATGAGAACAATTTATTCCAACGGCCGTGGAGGCACGAGAGCTCTGAGCTTGGCCAGACCAAGCCAAGGTCATCCACCGCCTCCTGGGCCATCAGCAATTGTTCCATCTTGTCTTGTCCCCGGACTTCAGCGTTTGGAAGAGAGGGGGAGGCAGATGACTGTGTGTGACGGGTGCGCTTTAATCCAGTCGGCAGCCAGTCGAGATGTCCCTCGTCAGGATGTCGCTGGTCTTCCTAAAAAGACCAACAAGAAGAACAGGGAGCCACTGAAGCTTCGGAGGACTTCCGATCCGAGCTTTGTGTCAGTTGGACAGCGGGGCAAGGGTGACGCTCTGTCAGCCCCCTAGGGAACCATGTATTGAAGGGTGACGCTCTGTCAGCCCCCTAGGGAACCATGTATTGAAGGGTGACGCTCTGTCAGCCCCCGTGGGAACCATGTATTGAAGGGTGACGCTCTGTCAGCCCCCGTGGGAACCATGTATTGAAGGGTGACGCTCTGTCAGCCCCCTTGGGAACCATGTATTGAAGGGTGACGCTCTGTCAGCCCCCTAGGGAACCATGTATTGAAGGGTGACGCTCTGTCAGCCCCCTTGGGAACCATGTATTGAAGGGTCTAAGCGGTTAGAACGTTGCAGACCAACTGACGGAAGACAAGTGAAGCCCCTACAAAATGGCTCGATTTTTATTCCTAGGAGGGGCGAGTTGAGACGCTCATTGCTCTCGTGGCCCTCAAGGAAGGGTCTGGCAGATGTTGTCTCTTCTTGCAGACTAGACGAGGAGCCAACCCTCCACGGGCTCTTGCCCTCCCCGCCGTCTGCCTGACTTGAGTCTGATGAATCTAGTGGGATGAGGAGGAGGCTGTTTGTTTAAGGAGAAGAAGGAGCGGGGAGCAACTGGACAAACCTTGGGCCGTGATCTCCCCTAGAAGACAGTCTCCAGCACATTGGAGAGATCCTGGGGAAGGCACCTTAAGGGAAACCTCAGGGTGGATAAGGCGCAATGGATGGAGTCAAGGATCAGCTAAGGAACTGCGATGTGAGTTTCTTCCTTCTCTGGCCATCTCCAGTTAGAAAAAATGTCCACATTCACTAGTTTCGTTGGACATTTCAGCTGTCAAGTACACTGGACTGGTACTAGTCTTCTCACATTAGAGATAATAATAACAACTAGTTTTAAGGTTGCAATTTTCTTTCTTTCTTTTAACCCCTCGCCTTCTGTCTTAGGATCAATACTATGTGTTGGTTCCAAAGCAGAATAGTGGTAAGGACTAGGCAATGGAGGTTAAGTGACTTGTCCAGGGTCACACATCTATGAAGTGTCAAAGGCCACATTTGAACCCAGGACCTCCCATCTCTAGGCCTGGCTCTCAAACTACTGAGCCATCTAGCTGCCCCCCCTCAACTTTAAAAGACATTTTAAAAACTCAGATCAATATAATAACCAATTATGAGTTTAAAGGATTAATGCTGAAGCATGCTAACCAACTCTTTTTTTTTTAACCCTTACCTTCTGTCTTGGGATCAATACTGTGTATTGGCTCTAAGGCAGAAGAGAGGTAAGGGCTAGGCAATGGGGGTCAAGTGACTTGCCCAAGGTCACACAGCTGGGAAGTGTCTGAGGCCAGATTTTAACTCAGGACCTCCCATCTCTGGGCCTGGCTCTCAATCCACTGAGCTACCCAGCTGCCCCCCCTAACCAACTCTTGATGAAGAAGAGGTGATGGATTCAAAACACAGACACATACATTTTCAGACACAGCCAATGTGAGAATTTGTTTTGCTTGATTATGTACATTTATATTAAAGAATATTTGCTTTTGTTTTTTTAAAGGAAAGTGGAAAGGTAGGAAAAAGAGAAAAGCATTTTTGTTCATTGAAAAATTAAATTGATACAAAGCTCAGGTCTGACCTTCTCAGAAGTTGCGCTGGCTCCCTATTCTTGTTCATCTTTTGTCTTTAGGAAGACCAGTGACATCATAACGAGTGACATCTTGACTGACTGCCCATGATGCTTTGTGTCAATTGGAGGGAGTATCAAGAGTGATGCTTGCTCTCTCTGCCCCCTTGGGAACTCGTTACTGAAGGGACTAAGCTGTTAGAAATGTTTAAAACCAAAGCATCCTGGTCTTCCCCAGGAAGTAGTGGGTTTTCCCCAGTGTGGAGATATTTTAGAGAAGCCTGCATGACTACTTTTCAGATATGTCATTGATGGGGATTTCTGTAAAGGTATGACAGACTCTGCTCTAAGATCCATTCCAAATCAGAGTCCCTAATTCTGTGAAATGATTTGTATAATTCTCATCTTCTGAATTAAGGGATTTGTGGTTCCTAGGCCCCAGTTCACCATAAAGAAGGCCCTTGGGCCACAGAAGACATTGCTCTTTCACCAAGGTCATTGCCCTAACAATTTAAGAGAGGAAAAAAACGTTGTTTCTAACACCCCCGACATCTGAAGTTAGTGACGCCCTACCAGAATACAGGAAGGAAATCATAAGTTGTCAAATCCCCAAGCCCCAACATGAGCCACAGAAGTGAAAGAACCAAACACTTTACTTTCAAGAGACAAGAGAAGTAAGAAGACAGAGGACCATTCCAGAAAGAGGGAGAAACTAGCTAGGGGCTGCCTCTGGGTTAGTGAATTCCCATCACTGGAGGTCTCCAAGCAGAGGCTAGATGATCAGTTAATCAGGAGGTATGTAGTAGAGAGGAATCTTTTTAGGTATGGGCCAGACTCAATGGCTTCTGAGGTCCCTCCTAGCTCTGAGATTTTGGCACATGTCCCACTAGTTCACAGCTACGTCAAGAGCTGACCTCATGCATGCATGTTTCTCTGAAAAAGATTTCCCAGAACCATTGAGTCTTGAGTAGTATAGTCTGGTGGGAAAGTAGAAGAGTTGTTCAGAGGGAGAAGTGTTGGACCTGGAGTTCAAAGGCTCAGATTCTAGTTCTAAGTGTATTTTTATAGCTGTAGGTTGGCTCTTTCCTCCCTTCCTTTCCTTTCTTCATTTTTCCCTTCCTTCCTTCCTTCCTTCCTTCCCAAGCTTTTTTAACTATCCCTATGTGCCAAGCATTATGTTGGGTGCTAGGGTTACCAAAACCAAGTACTGTAGTCCTTGTGCTCACAAAGCTTACCTTCTCCTGGGAGGTGACAACATTAGGCAGATAAATAATAAAGAATATGTTAAAATATTTTTTCTTCCAAAAGAGGTCATTACCAACTGAAGGATTCAGAAAAAGCCTTTTCTTCTTCCATGGCTTAGCTCAGGTACCACCAAACCTATGAAGTCTCTGAGATGAAGCCTTACTTTAAGCCTCTGAAATGAAACTTCCCTTCCAATCTCACTTAAAGCATGTAATCCCTCCTCAAACCTTTCTAGACCCCCTTTTCACGTTCTCCCACTTACTCTGTTATCCTCATTCAATTTCCAATTTGTACTTTTATTCTTAATTTTGTAGGCTTTATCTCCCCTTTGGAGACAAAATGGCTCCTAAAGGGCAAGCAGCTGTGGTGTTTTTTAAGCTGGGTATACCCAGTACTTGGCAGAATGTCTTGCTTATAGTAGATACCTCTCTGGGCTGAAGAGATGACTAAGTGAATGAATGGAGTGGCCACAGATGATCTGGGTTTGGGGAATGGAAGAGATTACATGAAAGACAATAGGGTAAGAAAGGGCCAGAAAGGCAGTTGAGCTGGGTTGGGGAGGGATTTGAGTGTCAGCCCAAGAATTCCCTTGGTCCTTCTGCCTTTCTAATATTGTAAAAAAGAACCAACTTTTGGTGTCCTCTGTTAATGGATGGCTGAATTCTCCCAAGTCAAGTCTGGAGCAGACCCTCTGCAACTTCAGAGGGGAGAAAACCCTCCCTCCATCTCTAGCATGGCTTTGCTGGAATTTGGACATTCTGGACTAGTACTTCTTAATAAAGCTTAGCAAGAGTGGGTGATGGATTCTTGGGGGGGTTTTTTGGTTTCATTTGGTTTTTTTTTTAATTCTCACCTACCTGAAATTAAACCAAGATGGTTATTGAAGTCTTTTGGTAAATGCAATTTTCAGTTTCACACATTATTCTATGAGTAACAGCAACAATAACAGTGAAGAGATTTAAATGGCAAATAAAGATGAGTCATTGCCACCAAAATTTACAGAAGAGAATTAGCTTTAAAGAGAAGGGCTCTGTGATTAAAATAATTGTAAAAAGAAATAGAGACACACATAGCAAGTTGTGACACTTTAACACCTGCCAAATACCTAGGAAGGCACGAGAATACTGTTGGAGAAACTTGCCATCTTTCATTGTCTACAGAAAAAAAATGACAAATTCTATTACAAATCTAGAGCTCCCAATACTTCAGAGAATTCAACAAATAACCATATTGGACTCAGACCATTATCCAGACTGGATCATTGTCTATGAGCCACACAGTCGTAAAGACAATATTCTCAATAGCTGTCACCATCCCAAATACTCAGTGCTGCGAAGAGTGCGATGTTTTCATGGGAGAACAGGATGAGGTACGACTCTCCATCCTCTTTTCTCTGCTGAAGGTGGATCCAGAATTCTTTGGGAGCCCCCTTGGGAGAGCGGCTCACACCCTCCTTTTATTCAGTGATGAAAGGCGGTTGTTCTCTCCTCCTAGGCAGCAGTCTTCAGATGGTTAAACACAGAAGGAGAACAGGACTCGTCCCAAGACTGCTTCTTGAAAAAGACGATCGGGATGACGGTAAATGAGCACGAAGCCACTAACTAGAAAGCTGTGGCTGTAGCGGAATAGACTTTCTACATCCTGAATGGATGGAGCTCAATGGAAAGAACAGTTAAAGTCGTTCACACCCACACAGAGAGGCTTCGGGTACACTTCTGAACAATAACAGACTTGGAAAGGATCCTCACAGAAACCCCCTGTACAGCCTAGTGAAACACAGCAGCCCAAGGCAGCTCGATGGAGAGCAACATTTTCTCATCAAGAAAGAGAAGAAGGTTCCGTGGATGTTCTCAGGACACACGAGAAACAGGTTAAAAACTGAACAAAGTCCTTTTGGAGCTCATAGACAGGACTTCACAAAACCAGAGGAAAGGCTGACAAGGGGTAACACCACTGGTTTTATCGAATGGAACCCAAAGCCTTTCACTTCTGCAAAGAGTCTATGGAGCAGCTGAGATGCAAGAGTCAAACCCAAGACTCTACATGGGCAATAGCTCCATTAACTAATCGATAGTATGTGGGGGATGGAGGTGGGGTTCTGCTTGGTTTTGCCCATTTGGGTTAGGTCTGGCCACATGGCTCGGTCTAGATGTGACTTTCAGGGAGGCAAGAGTAGATTTCTTTAGTGTCCTCCCCACGTTTGTCCAAGGGAACAGGAAGTTGGGGCTGGAAGCCGCCTCTCTGTTCTCCTCAGAGAGAAAGGGGACCAGATGAGAAATATACACACATATGTGTGCATCAATACATATGCATACGCATAAACATATACATGCATGCATCTGTTTCCTTAAATGTTATTCGTCTAGGGGAAATAATTTTAGGTTCAAACTATATTCCTGATTGCTATTTCTTAATGGGAAAGGAAGGCAGTGAGGTGTGTATGGATGTATACACAACACATATATGTGTGTATAACATACATGTATATACTGAAACGTCCCCCAGCTATGGCTCCAAGATGCCATAGTATGCACAGAGGCCGCCAACCCAAGTAAAACCATCTCAGCAGATAGGCTAAGCCAGATTGAGGCTAACCAATAGACCCACCCTGAGTAGGTGAAGATTTGCCCTGGCAGAATAGGTGGAAGAGAACTATTTATGTGCTCCAATGGCTACGAAGGCGGTGGAAGTAAGCACTGTGGAACTCTTAGAACTTGTCAGGGGGCAGCTGGGTGGCTCAGTGGATTGAGAGTCAGGTCCAGAGATGGGAGGTCCTGGATTCAAATCTGGTCTCAGACACTTCCCAGCTATGTGACCCTGGGCAAGTCACTTGACCCCCATTGCCTAGCCCTTACCACTCTTCTGCCTTAGAACAAATACACAGTATTGATTCCAAGACTAAAGGTAAGAGTTAAAAAAAAAAAAGAAGAACCCGGCCAGGCATCAAAGATGCCGAGGTTATCAGCTGCACTTGATGGTGGTATAGGATAAGGCCATCACCACCAGAAAGGTCCAAAAAGTTATCCTTAAGGAGCTCAGACTTCTTGATAAATGTGAATTATTATCATTGTTATGAATAACTAGATTTACGAAGCATGTCCCAAAATTCCTAGTGCAGTTTTATGCTTTAATAACTTCAGAAGTATAAAGGCTACACATGTACCAAAAATGTCATTTGAAAGGTTAACTTGTTTCATTTCTATTATACTTATTTAATTTTCAAATTTGAATCACAAATTTAAAATTTTAATTTTAACATGAAGGGGCATCCTGTCATGCATTGAGCCTGTGACTCTTTCTGGATGTCATTTTCTCAGCCTAGCCAATCAGAGAAGATCCCCTCAAGTGACCTGGGTGCGGGCTTCAGACCCATTAGGCTTCCTCTCGTGGGGCCACCATCAAGACCTTAAGGCTGCAATGACTAACTCGGCAGCAGCTGATGAAAGTTTCTTTAATGTTTGACGATCTCCGGGAGTGATGGATGGCACGAGGCCAGGGTCCTGCTGACGCTTCAGAGCTGACTTCTCGGAACCAGCCCCAGTAGATGAGAAGAGCCAGGAGGATAAGCAGGCTCCTCCCACTAATGGCCGCATAGTTCCGGCCCATAGAGTGGCCCATCTACAGAAAACTCAGAGGGATCCTCCGCAGGGTGTTCTAGTTTAGGTGGTGAGGTTCACATCAGAGAGAGACAAGTATGGCTAGATATCGAGATAGAGATAGAACTTCCCCCTCACGAATGAGGATGATAATCTCACGTGGGTCATACTTGTGTATACATATACATAAATATAAATGTTTGTGTACACACACACACACACATATAAAAGAACCTCATACCCCGAAATACGCTCTTATATAATACTGGAGGTATTATTATCTCCGTTTTGTGGATGAAGAAGGTGAGAACCATCGAGGGGAGGTGACTTGCCCAGGGTCACACAGCCAGTAAGTTTCAGGGGTGCAAGCTGAACCCAGGTCTGCGGAACACCGGGTCCAGTGCTCTAGGGTGCTGGGGAGGAAATTGTGCGCGAGTGCATCCCCCAAATGCTCTTAACTGCTGGGGTGGGGGAGCCCCCCAGGCTGCTCTGGCCGCAGGACCTTTAGGTGCTCTGTGGGCTAACTTCTATTGGTTTCGATTATCTTTCTGCCAAGGTGGTTAACTTTCCTTCCTCCACCCAGCGGGCTGGGGAACCTGTAGACGGGCTCGGCGGTGGGGAAACCCCCTCCAGCTGCCAGGCTGGGGCCCCGCTGACCAGCAGGCTGCTAAGTGAGAAGTGAGTTTCCTCTTCTGCGAACAAAGAAGCCCGAGAACTCTCTGTTCTTTACCGGGACCCCGCGGCGCGGATGCGGGCCGGGGGGCGGCGGGGAAACGGGGCGGGGCCAGCGCTGCGCACTAGGTAGAACCAAACCCATCTGGTAGTGAAACGGGGGAGGAAGGACTCGCCGCAGCCAGCTCGGACTTGGCGAAGGCTTTCCTGCCTCCGGCGGCAGCGGCAGCGGCCACCTCCCCCCGGCTGGGAGAGAATATATGGGCTCCGGAGGGTGGGAACCAGGCGCGGCTCGCCCCGCAGCTGTCCCCCCTCAGCTAGCCCGAAATCCGTCTGGTCAATGGATCAACGTTTAGTAAGCACGCGCTGTGCTGCGGGGCGGGCGCTGTGCTAAGCTGTGGCGGTACAAAGGGGGGGGGGGGGGGGCTCACCATCCAGAAGGAAGCACACAGTGAGCTCTAGACAGCATAAAGAGGCACTGAAGCACCCGGGACGTCACTGGAACGAAGCGGGGCTGGAGGAGATTCGGGTTGGCCATTACATCAGTCCGAGCTCTGGCGGGAGCCAAGTTTGAAGAAAGGATTGGAAAAGTGGAGAAGAGAGATTGCATCCGAGGTGCGGCTGAAGCCGTGCAGAAGGGGGGGGGGGGGCAGGGGGGGGCGCTGAAGAGTTTGAGGAGTAGCCAATACTGTCGTTAGCCGGGCTTTTATCTCACGTCCCTCAAACAAGGAGGAGGTATATTAAAAGTTTATTTGGTGAGCCCCAGTTTTCTATTTTCTGTCAACGTAGAAGGGCGCTGAGGGCTAGGCAGGGGGGGAATGAAGTGCCTTGCCAAGAGACACCCAGCCAGGAAGGGTTTGAACCAAGGCCGCGGGCTCCATCACTAGCCTTGGCTCTCCAGCCATAAACGAGGACTACAGCTAAAGAATATGGTGGTTGTTCTACACCTCCATCATCTGGGGCTGATAAGAATAAGTCATTCCCTTTTTTTTTTCCCTTTTCTTCTCACTTGAAATTTTTTCTGACATTTTTTATTCAGGATGTCTCCCCCCCCCCCTAAGATGGCAAACGGTGTGTTGGAGGTTATCCCAATGCTGTCATGCAATACATATTTCCATATTCCCCATTCTGTCTCACTTCTTCATTAGATCCTGGCTTTGGAGTTCATTTCTTTTTAAAAATTCACAACTTTTTTTAACATCATCTACATTTCCCAATATATTCCTCCAAGACAGCCATCCCTTATAATAAATAACAATAGGGGGGCAGCTCAGCAAGATTGACCAAAATAATGAAAAACACTTGACATTACCGATAGTGTTCCACCGATAGCCCCTCGCCTCTGCAAAGATGCCTTCCCATAGCCTTTCTTCTTTGGGTCATTATAATTTTGTAGTCTTGTTCCAGTTGTTTGTTCTTGTTCTTCCATTTACATTCCTTTCCATCGCTTCTGTCCCTCTTCCCCCTTTGCTTTCTGTCTCCCTCTTATAAATTGTTTTCCCCATTAGAATGTCATCTGGGGTTGATGGGGATGTAAACTCTAAATGAACATCCTAGTGCAAATATCAACAACATAGAAATAGGTTCTGATCAAGGACGCCTGTAATATCCAATGAAATTATGTGTCAGCTACTGGAAGAGGGGGGAGGGAGAGGAGGGAGGGAAAGAATATGATTCTTGTAACCAAGGAATAATGTTCTAAATTGACTAAATAAAATTTTCAAAAAATAAAAATTAAAAAAATAAAGTACTCTCATGCAGTAAAAAAAGGAAGAAAGAAAGAAAGAGAGAGAGAGGGAGGGAGGGAGGGAGGGAGAGAGAGAGAGAGAGAGAGAGAGAGAGAGAGAGAGAGAGAGAGAGAGAGAGAGAGAGAAAGAGAGAGAGAGAGAGAAGAAAGAAAGAAAGAAAGAAAGAAAGAAAGAAAGAAAGAAAGAAAGAAAGAAAGAAAGAAAGAAAGAAAGAAAGAAAGAAAGAAAGAAAGAAAGAAAGAAAGAAAGAAAGAAAGAAAGAAAGAAAGAAAGAAAGAAAGAAAGAAAGAAAGAAAGAAAGAAAGAAAGAAAGTTCTCTGAGTGTAGGGGCTCAGTTATGTTTTTGATTTGCATTTGCATTTGAATTCCCATCATTGAGCACACTGCTGACAAATAGTGAGTGCTTCATGAATGATTCAACCATTTCTCTTGCATTGGGTCTATTGTTTTTTCTGGCTCTGCTACTCCACTTTGCCTCAATTCATGTAAGTCTTCCCCTGCTTCTCTGAATTCCTCTCACTGGCCATTTTTATAGCATAGAAATATTCCAGTACATTAATATACTACAATCTAGTTCGCTGTTCCCCAGTTGAGAGAGCACCATTGCTTAATACTTGTTGGGTGGAAGATGCAGAGAGGCAGGTTGATTCTTGCTGTCAGCAAACATTTCCTCTTAGAGCTGTCCTGAAGTAGAAGGGGTCACTTCAGGAAGGAGTGGATTGCTACTCAGCTGAGTTCTTCAAGCAAAAGCAGTAGGCCTATTTGTTAGGAATATTTGGGGAGCAAGAGGGTTCTTGTTTGGACACAAATAGGACTAGATGGCCCTTCCAGCTGTAAGATTCTGTTCAAAGAGGAGTTATTGTTGAATGTTAGCCTAAAATTGTAGTGAAGAGGGGGAAAGGACTTGGAAAAAACTCTAGACTTTGAATCAAGAGCACTGGATTTGAATCTTGCTTCAGATGCTTATCAACTGTATGACTCTGGGCAAACATCCCAATGTCTCAATGTCCTGAGCACCTCTACAACACTTTGAGTTACAGATCAAATAACTGCTATTTCTTAGAGAAATATTCACTATACAATACAACCATATGATATTCTGGGGTCTGCAAGAGGGTTTCTATATTGGAAGTTCCCCTGGAGTGACAGAATCACTGGTCTGAACTTCTCCCTCTAAAAATTATTATTCAAATTGGGAAAGTGGTAATCCCCCAAAAGCATATCATCCAAATATGGTTTTTGGAAAAAGCTTACATAGGTTGGGAGCTCAGCAAAGGAACTAATCTCCATGATACAAAATTTCCATCAGCTAAGAAGAAACTCTTTCCATTGCTTTCTCATTCCCCAACTACCTCAGGTCTACGTTCCTTGAGTCCCTGTGCCCTCTTCCTCCTTCTATCGTTAATGAGCTCCCTTCATCCTGGGCGTCCTGCCTATTTTCTCACTGTGCTGACTGTACTATCACCATCATCCTTGTTCCCACTATCCCATACCCTTGGATTCAGTCTCTGGAGTCCAAGCTCTGATGGGTGAGCTGTAGCCTTATCTTGTTGGGAAACAGGCTGCCACACCCTTTCCTAGCCATCTCAGCTGGGTTGTTTATTCCTCTTCCCACCTACCTCACTTTCAGCCTCTCTTTTATGGATTCTCTTATTAAAATATAAGTTCCTTGAGGGCAGGGGCTATCTTACTTGGTTGTATTTGTATTTGTATTCCCAACACTTTGCACAATGCCTGGCACAAAGCAAGAGCTTAATAAATGTTATATCCATTCATCTGTTCATTTCTCTAGCTATCTATCCAGCTACCTATCCATTTGTCTTTCTATTCACCTCTCTATCTGCCTGTTTATCTTTCAGTCTTCTTTTTCACACTCCTTCCATTTTCTTGCATTCATGAAACCATGGTTTTCCCACCAAAGGACCAAATGGGATAAGATTTATAAAGCACAATGTTTGGAACAAAACAAGAGTTTAAGAAATGCTATTTCCATTCATTCATCTGTCCATCCGTCCATCCATCTGTCCATCTATCTATCTGTCTATGTCTATATATCTACTGTCTATCTCTCTCCATCCATCTGTATGTCTATTCTATCTTTCTATCTCCTATTTTCTATCTATCCATCCATTCATCTATCCTATTTGTCTATCTGTTTATCTAGCTCTTCCACACTCCTTCCATTCTCTTACATTTATGAAAATCCACTTCTCTAACCAGAGGATCAAATGAGATAATATTTGTAAAGAGTTTAGCACAATGCTTGGCACCACATAGTAGGTACAATGCTCATCAAATGTTCCACCTACACAGAATATTAAAAACTCTTATACAAAACTCTGGGGGTGGATATAATAAGCAGGATGCCATCTCTAGGCAAATCCATCTAGAGGATCTCACCATCTAGAGGAAATCTCTCTTCTATGTGTACTAGGCATCGGTCATTCTCTGCAATTGACCTCTTCCTCAGAGGGTGCCCCCCCTCGCCGGGCCACACATGATGGCAGCTGTATTCAGCTTTGTGTGATGGAAAAAATACACAATGACAAAAACTACTCTTTTCCATCCTGCTCCTACTCTACCATTTAAATGAGAGTCCGATACTATGCTCAGGAGAAACTGTGTCACTCAGTGCCTCAGCAGCTCTGAGTTCTCATTGGTTGGCTTCATCCACTGGCTTTATCTTGGCTTATGCTTAAGAGGAATCATCAAGCTGACTAGAAATGAGGGTATTTGATGAGAGAACACAAGGATTTTGAATGTTCTCTTTTAAATGCTCCCTCATACCATAAAAAGTGTTGAGATGATTATTAACAGTTTCCAATTCAATTACAATGTCATTTCCTTGTTTTCACATTTGTCAGGTTCTCACAACTTTGATGCCAAATGCAGAAATTACTTTAGAAAATATCTGGTAGCTTAACTGTCATTAAATCTAATAAAAATTAAATGATAAAATATAAACTATATTAAAAATTAAAAATGATTAAAATATAAATAAAATAAGCGCTAGATTAGATAAAGCTCTTTATCCCTTCCAATCATCATGTGATCATAAATCTAGAAGGGGTCTTAGAGGCCACTGAATTCAAGCCTCCTTATTTTACAGATGTGGAAACTGAGGTCCAAGATCAAGTGACATACTGTGAGGACACAAGTCATGCCCACTAAGGAAAGTGACCATACTTGCCTGAGATTGCTGGCAAGGTCCCCAATCTCTCACACAAAGGCACTGCTACTCTCAGCAAAGGTCATCATTAAACCCTGAGTCCCCCCTCATTCTAAAGAGCAAAGAAGTCCTTGTGACATCATGACTGAAAGTACCAAACCTGCCTTTCCCCAAGAACAGATTAGCAACCACTGTTTCTCATCTTGTCTGTAATAGTAACCCTGGTAACATTCATGAGTAAAGTCATTTTCATAAGCATCATCCTGTGGGACAGTAACACCCCCCCCTCAAGAATGCTGTAATGCTTAATAGTCTATTTCCCATAAAAGATTTTCTCGGGGGCAGCTGGGTGGGATACAATCTTAGGTTGAACCTAATTAGATGGCATGTCATCATTTTTTATTTTTTCTATTATATTTCTATCATATTTTATATTTTCTATTCTATTTTTCTATTATTTCTATTCTTTTTTCTATTTTTTCTATTTCTAAAATATATTCTATATCAATTTCTATATATGTAAATATACAATTTCCTGTTATATATTTCTTTTTGGATGCCTCTTTAAAAATTAAATTTATTAAGGGACATGAACAGGCAATTCTCAGCCAAAGAAATCAAAACTATTAATAAGCACATGAAAAAGTGCTCTACATCTCTTATAATCAGAGAGATGCAAATCAAAACAACTCTGAGGTATCATTTCACACCTAGCAGACTGGCTAACATGACAGCTATGCAAAGTAATGAATGCTGGAGGGGATGTGGCAAAGTGGGGACACTAATTCATTGCTGGTGGAGTTGTGAATTGATCCAACCATTCTGGAGGGCAATTTGGAACTATGTCCAAAGGGCGATAAAAGACTGTCTGCCCTTTGATCCAGCCATAGCACTGCTGGGCTTGTACCCCAAAGAGATAATGGACAAAAAGACTTGTACAAAAATATTCATAGCTGAGCTCTTTGTGGTGGCCAAAAATTGGAAAAGGAGGGGATGCCCCTCAATTGGGGAATGGCTGAACAAGTTGTGGTATATGTTGGTGATGGAATACTATTGTGCTCAAAGGAATAATAAAGTGGAGGAATTCCATGGAGACTGGAACAACCTCCAGGAAGTAATGCAGAGCGAGAGGAGCAGAACCAGGAAAACATTGTACACAGAGACTGATACATTGTGGTACAATCGAAGGTGATGGACTTCTCCATTAGTATCAATGCAATCCCTGAACAATCTGCAGGGATCTTAAAAAAAAATACTACCCACAAGCAGAGGATAAACTGTGGGAATAAAAACATCGCTGAAAAGCAACTGCTTGACTACAGGGTTGGAGGAGATAAGACTGAGGAGAGACTCTAAATGAACACTATAATGCAAACTCTAACAACAGGGAAATGGGTTCGAGTCAAGAACACATGTGATAACCAGTGGAATCATGCATCGGCTATGGGAGAGGGAAAGGCGGGGGGGGGGGGGGGGAGGAAAAGAAAACGATCTTTGTTTCCAGTGAATAATGTATGAAAACGACCAAATAAAATAATATTAAAATTTAAAAAAAGAAAAAAAATTAAATTTATTTGTTACATTAAAATCCTCAGTTAAGTCCCTCCCTTCCCCCATAAGAGAAGGCATCATTTGACAAAATGCATGTATATATATATGTATATGTATACAATAAAGTACATATATACAGATGCAAAAGATATGCATCTATAAAACGTTGTCTTACTTATTTCTCTTTGTCAGTGTTTCTCTGGAGGTAGAAATATACAAGTCACGTTCTTCAAACAATATTTTTGTTGCTGTATAGAATATTCTGTTGCTTCTGCTTGTTTCACTCATCATGATTTCATGTAGGTCTTTCCATGTTTTTCCAACATTAACTTGCTCCTCATTTCTTACGGTTTGGCAGTATTACACCACTATCATACGCCACAACTTGTGTGGCCATTCCACGGTTGATGAGTAATCCCTTCAATTTCCAGTTCTTTGCTACCACAAAGAGAGCTTCTAGAAATATCGTAGAAGACACAGGTTATTTTCCTTTGTCCCTGATGTCCTTCAGAATAAACCTTATAGTGTGGGTCAAAAGGATTCCGAGTTTTAGAACTCTTTGGGCATAATTCCAGATTGCTCTCTAAAATCGTTAGAACAGTTCACAGTTCCACCAACAGTGTATTCATGTTCCCATTTTCTCCTCCAACTTCTGTCATTTTGCCCTTTGATCGTTTTAGCCAATCCACTAGATGGGAGATGATACCTCAGAGTTATTTTGATTGGCGTTTCTCCAAACAATTATATTTTAGAGCACTTTTCCATATATTTATATATTGCTTTTATTTCTTCATCCAAATGATGTCTGTTATATCCTTTGACCATTTCTCAATTGGGAAATGGCTCCTATTCTTATATATTTGACAAAATTTGACCAAATACATATTTTAGATATGAGACTTCTGAGAAACTATCTATATTTTTTCCCAACTGACTACTTTGCTTCTAATCTTGACTACTTTGGTTTTATTTGTAAGAATCTTTTTCAATTTGATGGGTTCAGAGTCGCTCATCATCCATCTCAGTAGGCTTTTCTTGCAGACTCCCTATCTCACCCAGGCTGGAAACCCAGCGGTCACTCATGGACTGATGAACACAAAAACAACCTGCTGCATTTCTGACCTGGGCTGTTTGCTCCTCCCTGGGCAGCCTTCTGGTTCCCCACTCCCAAAGGCTCTCCCTAGTGGTGTTGGGCTCCATGTGGACACCTGATTAGCTTTAGCCTCACAACCTCTCAGAATTCCCAAACTCAAGGGATCCAACAGATATAGGATTCCATGTGAGATAAACCACACACACCCAGCATGATAAATTCTTACATTTAAAAGTTTGCAGCGGGGCAGCTAAGTGGCACTGTGGATAGAGTGCCAAGCCTAGAGTCAGGAAAACCTGGGTTCAAATATGACTTCAGACATTCTCTAGCTGTGTGACCCTGGGAGAGTCACTTAACTCTGTTTACTTAGCCCCTACCCTTCTGACAAAGTTAATTATAAGTTACTAAGAAAGAAAATAAGGGTTTAAAAAAAAAGTTTAGGGGCAGCTGGGTGGCCCAGTGGATGGAGAGTCAGATTTTATTTTTTGTTTCTTTTTTTTCCTCTCAGCTTCCTACATGGGGTTTTCTCAGCTTTTATTTGTGGTCTGTCTTATCAGTTCTGATCATAAGCCCCTTAACATCAGGGCTTTGAAACTGATTTATCTAGCACCCAGGAGAGCACCATCTTCTTATATCTATAATCTTATATGATTACTAGTTGAAGGAATTCTATAGATGCTTACCTTGAGGAAGACTCAAGAGGAACACAGAGACATGTGTTTTTAATTAATTAATTAAATGTATTTATGTAATTAAATTAATGTAATTAAAAAATTAAAGAAATGGGTCTTATTCTTAGAGACTGGAATCTGTTCCAGAGATATCTTAAAAATGAGAATTTTATTAGAGATACTACAGATTTTTTCTCTCACCTGCTTCTTTTTTTATTTTAATTGCCTCAGTTTCATTTATGCAAGAACTTTTACATTTTATATAACCAAAATTGCACATTTATCTTCTGTTCTCCTTTCTCATTTATTTGGTTGTGAATTCTTGCTCCATCCATAGATCTGGCAGGTAATTGTTCCCTTGATCCTTTAATGTTTTTATGTCACCTTTTATGTTTAAATTGTATTCTAATTTGGAGCATATCTTGGTATGTGTGGGGTGACATATTGGTCAATACCTAGTTTCTGCCAGATTGCTTTCCAATTTCCCAAATTTTTGATGAAGTGAGTTGATAACCAATAGCTGAGATCTTTGGGTTTATTAAATATGAAGCTATAGTTCTTATTTATTTCTATATATTGTGCAACTAATTTGTTCCGCTAAGCCACTTATTTCTTAACCAGTACCAAATTGTTTTGATGATGACTATTGAAGTGCCCACTTATGATCCCAAAGATGAAACCAGACCAACAATGTAACACACAGAAGTTTTATTAACCAAACTGCAGTTTGGGGCTCAGCCCTAAAAATGGCTGGCCCCGAGTCTGGAGCTTGCAGGTTTTTTATACACTTTTGTGGTAGAGGGAGTGCACAGGAATTCCTGGGGTGGGGGGGGAGTGAACAGGAACTCCTAGGACTGAGGTGTTATCAGTTCCTGGCATATGTCAGGAGGGGGAGGGACAGGGACTCCTGGGGATAGGGGTCAGGGATGGGAAAGAAGGGGTGAGAGCTGGCTTTTCACTATTCTGTAATAGAGTTTGAGATCTAGAGTACTTTTGGTTCCCCTTCCTTTTCAGTTTCCCCCCATAACTCTATTAAGTAATCCTTTGGTAGTTTCATTGAACTGGCAAGGAGCTAATAAATTAATTTAGATAAGAAGGCCATTTTTAATGTGTTGGCTTCAATTATCCATGAGCAATAAATATTACCTCAATTATTTAGTTTTAACTTTATTAAATTATTTGTTTCTTTCCATCTTGGAATCAATAATGTGAATTGATTCTAAAACCAAATAGAGACAAGAGCTAGGCAATGGGGATAAATGACATGCCCAAGGTCACACAACTAGGAACTGTCTGAGACTAGATTTGAAATGCCTTTATTTTTATAAAGAATGCTTTGTAATTGTGTTTATATAGTTCCTATATCTTGTCAGGTAGAGTCCCAAGCAGTTTATATTTTCTGTAATTAATTTAAATGAAATTTCTCTTTTTATCTTTTCCTACTGGGTTTTGTTAGTAATATCCAGAAATCCTGATAATTAACGTTTTTTTATATGGGGCAACTTTGTAGATCTCCAATTAGTTTTTTTGTTTGTTTGTTTTTTGCTAACTCTCTAGGGTTCTCTAAGTAAACTATCATATTAACTGCAAAAGGCAATCATGTTTTCTCTTCTTTGTCTTTGATTATTTCCTCAGTATTTCTGGTTGCCTTATTGCTATGGCCAGCATTTCTAACACTAGATTAAACAGAAAGATGACAATAGACATCATTGCTTTACTTCTGATCTTCTCTAGTTTTATCTCCATCACCGTGAATGCTCTTTCCACAGGGTCTTGAGTTTTTTAGTGCTGTTTGCTTTACGGAATGGTGGTCTGTGTAGTTTGCCATCCTAGTTCTTTATCAGCTCGTCCAAATGTTCCCAAGTTTCTCCGCATCCTTTGCATCCATCCTTCTTACAGCATGATAAAATGCCATTATGTCCCTTCGCCTAGCTTAAAAAAGGCATTTTACTTGTGGAAGGACTGTAAGATCTTGGCTCAAACACTCTAATATGAAAAAAACAACCCACAAAGTATTGGTTTCTTGTTAAAACAAGGAGGTCCTTTGGCGATTTTCTCTCAGAGAACAAGGACACTCATTGCCCCAGGCTCTCCTGTGGCTTCAGCATGGGGCAGGCAATAATCCTTTGCATGTTGCTTCCTCAGAGTGCAAAGGCAGCTCTAGCTGAATAAAGCAATGAACTTGCAAAATTTCTAACTGTTAAGTGCATAACCACAGTGGTATTTAACAGAACCTCTTCTAAGAAACCCAGCTGTAGTTTCCATTTCTGCTTCTCTTTCCAATTCCTCTAAATGTCTTTTCTCTCTTTGGCTCTTTGCTGAGGTTTGAATGCTTAAAAGAGCTTGGTCATATCATTTTTTATGAACCTAAGCTCTACTGCGTGTCAAATGTCACCCATGGGAACAAACAGTACTGAGTTCAGTGATACGACTAGCAAAATTTGAGCCTGAAACAAGTCAGGATTCACCTAGGATTTGGCTTCAGGGGGAGGAAGACATCACTGTTGGCACCCTTGGAAATTTGATGCCCTGGTGCAAAACTGCATTTGCCCTACCCTAGTTGTGGCCCCAAATAAGATTGGCATCGTCGTGGTTGGGTGGGCTTGAGGACTTGCTGGTTCTGTGAACGTACAATAGTGAAGGGACTCCATGTCTGTGCTGGTCTCCTTTTC